>NC_085860.1:55192246-55214746 GCF_034702125.1 Engraulis encrasicolus | reverse complement strand
TATGTTCCAACAGTGTGGTCCATCATTAGAGTAAACAGGTCACAAAATTGTTTTCTTGCAGTCAGGATATGCCACATATTAAGCATAACTAAAAGGTAAACAAGTTGAAGAACACACCTATCAGTTGAGCTGCTGAAATCATGTCTCGCACATCAAAATATCTAATTTTGGAATAAAATTATGCCATCAGTCAAAGTATCTAACTGTTCAGTCTCATCCCTTGTGTTGTGTTTAGTCTTATCCAATATAAAAAGCATTTTATTGGCCCTGTCCCAACTTTTTTGGGATTTGTTGCAAGGGTGAAATTTTAAATGATCACATAATTACCTCAAAACAATAATTCTGATTGACTTTAACAACTGATATGTTGTCTGTGCATAATGTTCTACCTTGTTAACATATTGAATGTTTTGAAAATGCCAGCATTTTGATTTTATTCACAAATTACAAAGTGTCCCAACTTTTTTGGAATCCGCTTTGTATACTCGAATGACTGTGCCGCTGTCTCTCTGACGTGTGACTCTCTCTCTATGTCTCTCTCTCCCTCTCTTTCTCTCTCACTCTCTCTCTGTCTACGTCTCTCTCTGTCTACGTCTCTCTCTCTCTCTCTCTCTCTCTCTCTCTCTCTCTCTCTCTCTCTCTCTCTATCTATCTATCTTGTCTGTTTCTCTGTGTGAGGTTGTGACTAAAAATAGTCATTTTGTGGATGTCGCCAGCCAGCCAGCCGACTGAAAAGTGACATTTAGTAAATGTTGTGTGAATTCACAGGCAGCACTGTCGGCGTGGTCTTATTTTAGCTGTAAGACTCTTTCAGTTGAAGATGCTCATCAACAGATGTTTTGCAACACTGACATAAAGTCAAGTCAAGTCAAGTTTATTGTCAATTTATTGTCAATAAAAAGGATTGCATTTAATTTTACCCTCCCCTTTAGGTACAGACTAATTACGAAGCTGCTGGTCGTTGATGTAGTAGCAACAGCGCTTACATCAGTATCAAACTTTAAAGAGTAACAACAATAATTAAAGAAAAAGAAAAGGAAAAACAAGCCAGCAAATGAACAAAAATATTTGAGTTAGTGTCTTTGCGATTCAATAACATGACAGACGGTAACACTTTATTTTAGGGATACATCTATTAGCACTAATACATACAATGCGCCTATATAAGTAACTTGTAAGGCATGTATAAAGCAAAATCAAACATTTGTTTGGCATGTATTCACAAATGTCTTGCACAATAAGGGATGTGTTACCAATTTAACCTTAGTAAGGACCTAGTAGGCCTTAGCGTTTGCTTAGTACATGCCTTACAAGTTACTTGTGCAGGCATTAACATTGTATGTATTAGTGCTAATAGATGTATCCCTACAATAAAGTGCTACCTGACAGACAGCTGTACATCTGCAGCAAAGGACGCTAAGTGATCCTCAGTGGTGGACCAAAGGGAAGACTAGCCTCGCGCAACATCCTAAGCACTTCCGCCAAGACACTTGGCTCCGCACTACGTCTGGTACCTGTCTTCTGTGGAGCGATGTTGCAGGAAGCAGGAAGGACATTTGCGGAAAAATCAGGATTTAATTTATAAGTTGTTGAACAAACATATCTGACGTCTATGGCGATGTAGGACCGTTTAACAGACATGTCTGACAGAACATCCTACCGTAGGATAAAATTACAATGTAGGACCGTTTGTCAGAACACCTGCGAAAATCCTACCGGTCAGCATCGCTCCACAGAGGACAGGTAACAGACGTAGTGCGGAGCCAAGTGTCTTGGCGGAAGTACGTAGGATGGCGCACGAGGCTAGACTGCCCTTACGTTGAAAGTATTGATTGGGGGGTGGGGTAGGGGGGACTTGCAGATCACAGGCTTGGCCAAAGCTGTCTGTGCTTGCCTTGGGGAGTCTGCCTAGGACATCTGGGAGTGAGAGGAGCTTCAACTTCGACTGCTGTAGGAGGACGTGTTGCCTAGCAACCTTTTAAAAAGGTCACCCGAAAGGTCACACAACGATGCACACAACGACGCTGCAAAAGTAAACACTTGATGACATTGACTGCAATGCGCACTGATGTCATTTTGAATAAAAGTGAATGCTGCCCATTCCAAAAACCCATAAACAATCTCTATGCGGGCTGCCACATGTCCTTTGTATGGTGAAATAGCTCCTATACATTAGTCTCTGCACTGAATAAGAACAGCTGAAAGCCAAAGCAATAGAAACGACTGGAAGAGAGAAAAAAAAAATACTCAAGTGCCCATCAGGCTACGACACAAAAGGTCCGTTCCAAACAAGAGTCTGTTTGAGCGAGCGCAGTCATTTTTTCCAGAACTTTCCTTCAATGAGGCTCCGCAGCTAAGGGTTTTGATATGGTAATCGCAGTTAATTGAAAACCCGCAGAATTGGTCAGTGATGTGACCGAGGATGTTAATTTGTGCCTTTTCTCATTTCCTTTCCCTTTGTTGCTGTAGTTTCACAAAGCTCAAAATAATTTCATGTTCCAGTAAGTGAATTCGTCGCCTTATTCCTTGGCGTTGGACAAGGATGGAATTTTAATGCAGTCCTCCCTCTTTGTTTAATTTCTCTAACAAATGTTAGCGCAGGGACTTTGTGAAACTTTTATAGAGGCCTCAGCGAAACGGCAGTCCACATGCTAAATTATTTGTTCCCCGAAACTCTGATTAAAGTTGTTTTTAATCTTCATCAAGTTGATTTGTCTCGCAGGTATTTGTTTCATGTGCATTCGCGTGGGTCTAACTCCATTTACGGGAGACTGAGGCCGAATAAAAACGGACGATCGATACCTGGAGATGTTTGTGGGAGGTAAATTGTTTCTCAACGCGAGTCCTGCATTTCCCCCTCAGAGGGAGACGTCCGTTTTTCGCGCTTGAGCGGCCGAGCATGCTCTCCTCCCCTCTCTTCCTCTCCTCCTCCTCCCCTCTCTTCCTCCTCCTCTCCTCCCCTCTCTTCCTCTCCTCCTCCTCCCCTCTCTTCCTCTCCTCCTCCTCTCCTCCTCCTCCCCTCTCCCCCTCCTCTTCTCTCCTCTTCCGCCCTCCACCTTCCCTCTCTTCCTCTCCTCCTCCTCCCCTCTCTTCCTCTCCTCCTCCTCCCCTCTCCTCCCCTCTCTTCCTCTCCTCCTCCCCTCTCTTCCTCCCCTCTCTTCCTCTCCTCCTCCCCTCTCTTCCTCCTCCTCTCCTCTTTCCGCCCTCCACCTTCCTGTCCTCTGGAGGTTGTTCTTGTTTCTTCCGCCTGCAGGGCTGGAGTGGGACCAAAAAACGACACAGGCAGCATGTTTGCCGTAGACCAGTGGTTCCCAATCTATGGGCCGGGGCCCACTGGTGGACCCTGAAGGTATTCCAAGTGGGCCTTGAAATCATTTTCCAAAAAATTATAATCATATTTTGGTGTGTGCTGCTGTTGATTTATTTGAGTCTTAGTCTTAATTGGGTCAGAGGTGGGCCCCGAACATTTTTGACAATTTCGAGTGGGCTCCAAGTTGAAAAAGGTTGGGAACCCCTGCCGTAGACAAGCCCAGTCAGATCTCACGCACATCCAGATGCTTTTTTTTCTCGGGTCAAAGCATAAAGTTCATGCAGGCAAAAGATGAACTGCACACCGATGAGCTCCCATTTAATCCATTTTTATTTTATCACGACGTTTCAGGCCACACTGGCCCTTCCTCAGTCCTCAGACAAGCCCCTAACACAGTCTTCTTGTTTTCCTACAACATTATGATTGGCTCAGTCAATTGTCTAAATTACTGTAAAGATGGACCAATGATCTGCCCTATCTAGTAAAGGGTGGGCCCGTCTCTAGGAAAAACGATCATACGTCACGTCAAGATGGCGGCTGCGTGATTGTTTGGTCCTACAGACTATTCTGCCAAAATGAACTTATTTCGATAAAAATGGCCTTCAACTACCTCTAATTTTGATATGTTGTGGAACTGAAAGTCTTTACGAACTTTGCAGCCGATTTTTTTGTTGCTAGAAAAGTTTTGACGCTTTACAAGCCCCAAGATGCAGTCAGGTGCAAACGAAGTTCTCCTGGACGCGCTCCAGCAATTAAAGTCCGAAATGGTGGGTCACTTTGATGCAAGAATGGACACTCTCCAAAGTGATTTAGCAACAATAAAGCTCTCCCTCTCAAATCTAGGAGAGCATATTTCGGAACTTGAGCAGAGAGTTAGCAGCAACGAAGACAACATCTCTGACCATGGGAAACAGATCAAAGCATTAGAAAAGGAAAACGCATACCTGCGCGACAAGTTGGATGATATCGAAAACCGAAGCCGGGCCTACAATCTTCGCTTTGTTCACGTCCCGGAAAAATCGGAGGGAAAGGATACTCGTGGATTTATCTCCAGCCTGATTGTTCACCTCTTTGGGAGTGAAAACTTCCCTACACCACCGGCCATTGAGAAGGCCCATCGTTCCCCAGCACAACCCAAGGCGAAGGCGCACGGCTCCGAGGCGCAGCAAGCCAAGGCGAAGGCGCGCCGCTCGGAGGCGCATCAGGCCAAGGAGAGGGCAAATCGACCTTCAATGCATCAAGCACAGAACAACGCCAAGCCAAGGGTGATCATGGTGAGATTTCTCAGTCTTCTGGACAGAGATAAAGTCCTTCAACTTGCCCGAGAAAAGCAACAACTTGTGTACAATGGTGAGCAGATCCATATATTCCCCGACTTCAGTGCTGCTGTGGTCAACAAACGGCGTGAATTCGATGACATCAAAAAACAACTTCAGGAACGTAAAATGGAATATCATATGCTTTTCCCTGCTACTCTTGTAGTCAACATCAGCGGGAAATCAGTGCAGTTTAAAACCCCCGACGAAGTGCTTCCTTTTCTACAGGAGACTGGAAATGTTGACTGAGTCAAGTTTAAGTTTACAACATTTGACCGGCATATGCCTATGTTCGGTCTAGAAAATGCTGCAATTGCCTTCGTATCTTCCTTTCGTTATTTCCTTTTCTTTGAAGGCATTGAATATTTTGGGAAAGACACTTCTTAATTATCCCATTGCTCGAAAATGAGCTCGAAACTTTTGTGTTCATTACCTATGAAATGCCCCGTACAGCCAAACAAGGGGACTGCACATGTCCTTGTGCTCTTTTTTGGTATGCTTATTAAGCGGGTATCTTTCTGTTTTCTAGATCTTGTTTTTCTGGACTCTATGGGAAATTAAGAAGTAAAAGAATTATCCTAATATTTTGTGTATGCTGGCAGAGGGTCTACTTTCTTTTAATGTTCTGGTCCAGGCCACGTATTTGTGTGTGTGTGGTGAGATGTGTGTGCGCGTGTGTGTTGCTCTTCTATCCTACGGTGTGTCCCGCTCTCTCTTATTTAGTTTTGTTTGACTATGGGTAAAGGTTTATTTGTAATTCACCTAAATATCAGGAGCTTACCTCACAAAATTGATCTCCTAAGAGCATGGCTCTCTTATAACAAACCTGCTGTCATTACTATCTCTGAAACCTGGTTGCAAAGCAATATATGTGATGCTGAAATAAGCTTAGACGGTTACACCCTATATAGAGCAGACAGAGGCAGTCGTGGTGGTGGTGTTGCTACATACAGTCCCAAGAAAAAGTTTGTACACCCTTTGAAATTTCTTACCTTTCTGTCAAAATTGGTCATAAAACATGGTCTTATCTTCCCGGAAATCACAAGAAGGAACAACCAGGGTCTGCTTTAAATAATTCAACCCAAATATTTACAAGTTTTCATATTTTCATCGGCCATGAGATGTAAACATTCACAGGACAGCAAGGCATAAGTAAGTACACCCTTGCATTCAATAGGCTTTAACCCTAAGTTAGTCGCAATAACCTCAACCAGATGTTTCCTGTAGTTGCAGATCAGATTAACAAAACAATCTGGATGTATCTGGTCTCCCTCTTCTTTAGAAAACTGCCTCTCGTCAGCAAGGTTTGTGGGATGCCTGGAGTGCATAGCTTTCTTGACTTCATGCCATATAATCTCAATTGTTTTTTGTCAGGGCTTTGACTGGGCTATTCCAGAATGTGTATTTCATTATTATGAAGCCTTTCTAAAGTCGATTCGCTTCTAAAGTATGGGTTGTTGTCACATTTCAGCACCCATCCTCTTGTGTGCTTCAATTGTGTGACAGACTACCTCACTTTTTTTCTGTAAAATATCTCGATAAACTTCTGAGTTCATTGTTCCACTGATAATAGCAAACTGAAAAGGGCCTGAGGCAGCAAGGTAGCCGCATATAATGATGCTCCCGCCACCATACTCAAAGGTGGAGATGATGTTTTGGTGAAGGTATGGTTCTCCAGTTCTCCTCCAAACATGACATTGTGTGTTCCCCTGAACAATTCAACTTTGGTTTCAACGTTGGTCTACAGAATATTTTGCAGTAATTCTATGAAGCATATAAATGCTTTTTCGCAAACCTCAAAGGTGCAGCAATATTTTTTTGGACAGAAACCCCATTAATTTTAGATTGGCAGAATGAATCCCATTTTTAGCTATTCTTGGTTACATCTCCTCTTCTGAGTATGGTGGCGGGAGCATCATTATATGCGGCTACCTTGCTGCCTCAGGCCCTTGACAGTTTGCTATTATCAGTGGAACAATGAACTCAAGTTTATTGTGATATTTTACAGAAAAAAACGTGAGGTAGTCTGTCACACAGTTGAAGCACACAAGAGTATGGGTCCTGAAATGTGACAACAACCCATACTTTAGAAGCAAATCGACTTTAGAATGGCTTCATAAAAATGAAATACACATTCTGGAATAGCCCAGTCAAAGCACTGACGAAAAACAATTGAGATTATATGGCATGAAGTCAAGAAAGCTATGCACTCCAGACATCCCACAAACCTTGCTGACGAGAGGCAGTTCTCTAAAGAAGAGGGAGACAAGATACAAACAGATTGTTTTGTTAATCTGATCTGCAACTACAGGACAAGTCTGGTTGATGATATTGCAGCTAACTGAGGGTTAAAACCTACTTAATGCAAGGGTGTACTTACTTATGCCCTGCTCTCCTGTGAATGTTATGGCCTTATGACCAATAAAAATATGATAACATGTAAATGTTTGGGTGGAATTAATTAAAGCAGACTCTGATTGTTCCTTCTTGAGATTTCCGGGAAGATCAGACCATATTTTGTGATCAATTTTGACAGAAATGTAAGAAATTTCAAAGGGTGTACAAACTTCTTCCTGGGACTGTATGTATCTTCTAACTTGTCCTCAGAGGTTGTTACCCCAAATGAAAGCCCATTGCACTTTGAATGCCTTTTTGTTAGATTACGTTTTCATCATAAACATCTGATTATTGGAAATATTTACAGGCCCCCTAATTCTCCATCAGAATCTATTAACAATATTCTTGCCACTATCAATTCTCTAAATTGCTCTGATGAACTTATTATCCTGGGTGATTTTAACAGAAACTGGCTTGATAGATCTTCAGTTAAGGAGAAAAATCTTCTGGAAAGCCTAAATCTCACTCAGTTAATACAGGAGCCCACTAGAGTGACTGGGAGCTCCAGTTCTCTCTTGGACTGGATCTTGGTCACTCACCCCAACAGAATAGCTGATTCTGGTATCTTAGCTGACTGCTTCAGTGACCACTCAGTTATCTTCTGTGTGTGGAAAATAAGATTACCACGACTGCCATCTAAAATAATTAAGGTAAGACGACATAAAAACTTTTCTGAAGATTATTTCATTCATGATTTGCTGAATATTAATTGGTCTAGGTTAGAACTTATTCCCTATGTTGAGGACGCCTGGAATTTTTTTCATTCAGAGGTTCTTAAAGTGATTGACAAACATGCACCATGGGTATCAGTGAAGGTCAAGGGCAGACATTTACCATGGATTGATGGTGACCTGTTACATCTCTTTAAGGAGAGGGACAAGGCCTGGAAGCGTTACAAGTCAACAAAAGATATGGCTGATGGGGCTGAATATAAGAGGTTGCGTAATATTTGCACTGTGAAAACGAGGAATGCAAAATCGAATTATTATAAGACAGCATTGTCTAATGACTTCACTAATCCAAAACAATTTTGGAAAAAACTTAATAGCTTATTGAATAAATCTGTTATGAGTTCTCCTCCATCACTACGTGTAAATGATATGATTATTAGTGATCCTGCTTCTGTGGCTGATGCATTTAACCAGCACTTTTCTTCTGTAAGCAAATTATATCCATCTAATTTAGTTCATTCTAATCCTGTAAATGCATCGGTAGCCAATACTTCTTTCACACTAACTACAATAACTCCTACGGAAGTACAGCAGGCTATTTCTGATACTAAATCTGGTGGTGCTGGTCCTGATGGTCTTGAAATGAAGTTTATTAAGATTGCCTCCCACATCCTGGCATTTCCACTATGTTATTTATTTAATTTATCCATATCTACGTCTGAAGTTCCAGCCATGTGGAAGAATGCTAGAGTAACGCCTATACATAAAAGTGGTGATCCACTTGACCCTAATAACTATAGACCAATTTCAATTATTAGTACTGTGGCAAAAATATTTGAAAAAGTTATTTTTAAACGATTATTTAAATATGTCAATGACTTTTCTGTTCTTTCTGATATGCAATCAGGTTTCAGACCTAACTACTCTACCACTACTGCCCTAACCAAGTTTGTCAATGATGTTGCATCATCTTTAGACAATAACATGCCTACTGGAGCAATATTTATAGATCTTACCAAGGCTTTTGATTTAGTCAATCACTATCTACTCCTTGATAAATTGCATAATATTGGTCTGTGTAAGCAGTCACTTTTTTGGTTTAATTCATATCTTCACTTTAGACGCCAGTCTGTGGCTTTCAATGGCTGTTTTTCTCAGTACACAGTCATGGAAAATGGTGTTCCGCAAGGTTCATGTTTAGGCCCTCTTTTGTTCTCTATATTCATTAATGACCTTCCAAATGTATGCTCCAACTGTAATATCTTGCTGTATGCTGATGATACAGTTATTTATTCTGCTAAACGTGATTTTAATTTGATTGAGTCCTCATTGCAATCAGACTTTGACGACATTCAAAAGTGGTTCAATGCAAATGGGCTAATACTTAATAAAACTAAGTCTTACAGTATGCTTTTTGACAATAGGTCAACCCGTTATAAGCAAGATCATACTTTGTCAATAAGGTTTGCAGATGATACACTTATGGAGAATGTGGAAGAATTTAAATATCTGGGCCTACTGCTTGACTCAAATCTCTCCTTCAAGTCTCATATTGACTCTGTTGTCAAGAAAATTAACTTCAATCTAAGTCTCTTATATCGCTCTATAAATTGCTTCACTCCACAGATCAGATTACGAATTGTAACACAGCTCTTATTTCCCATTCTTGATTATGCTGACATTGTGTATATGAATACAACGGAATCAAACCTCAAATCTTTAAATGTTGCTTTCAACAGCCTCTGTCGATTTGTATTGAGATGTCCATACCTTACCCACCATTGTCACATGTATCAGCAACTGAATCTCTTATCACCCAAGACCAGAAGGCAACTACACTGGCTTCAGTTTATCTATAAATGCTATTTCTTTAATTATCCATCTTATTTACAAAACTATTTAAATCCATATAGGTCCACTCATGGACTTAGACATCTTGATCATTTGTTTTTTTCTGTGCCAAGCATATCTAAAGAAATAGGAAGGCGTGCCTTCAAATTTAAAGCCCCTTCTGACTGGAATAGATTACCCAGCTCATTGAGATCTATTTCATATTTTCCCCTCTTTAAATCATCCTTACTAAGTTTTCTGCATTCATGTGACCAGTGCACTTGCTTTCTTGGTCGTTGACTTACAACAACAAAAAAGTCTATAGGCTACGCCTGCTTTAGTACCTGGGTTCAACTGTGGTTTTCTCCTGAGTCCTTTATTTGTCTTTTATTTATACTTTGTCTTTAATGTTATACAAATGTAATTTTTTTGTGTTTTTTTCCCCCATGAATCTATTTGAGGTAGAGACGTTGGACTGCTTAGCCTGTAGTGATGAAGAGCTCTGATGTGGATGTGTGACTGTGTGTAATGTATGTTTTTGATGTTTATAGGGACCCCCTCGAAAAAGAGATGGAACATCTCAAGGGGCTATCCCTTAATAAAAGAATTGAATTGAATTGAAAAAAAGAATAAAAACCACAAGCAACACCAACAGCAACAAGAACAACAACAACAACAACAACAGCATTTTCCCCTTGGCCTTCAACACTCCTTTTATTGTGACCCATTGTCACCAATTAAGAATGTATTTTACATGTATGTTGATCTTCCCATTCAACATAAAAAGGGAATAATCCTCTCCTTCCCTACTCCAAACATCAACCCCCATAACCCTCATCAATACCACCTGAATATTAGCTTGCTTGAAGACTGTCGAGAATAAGAACAACAGCAACAAGAACAACAACAACAACAACAGCATTTTCCCCTTGAAGACTGTCGGCCGTAACACAGTCTTCTTGTTTTTCTACAACATTATGATTGGCTTAGTCAATTGTCTAGAGTATATTACTGTAAAGATGGACCATTGGAAATAAGAATAAAAACCACAAGCAGCAACAACAACAACAACAAAACAACAGCATTTTCCTCTTGAAGACTGTCGAGCGGCCCATGGGGAAATTGCCCTGCATGCCAGATTACCAGTCCAGCCCTGCCCTCCTGTATGTATGCAGGTGAGCCAACGCACGCAGCCGGGCTACAGTGACATGCCGTGCCACAAACAATTCAAACTTCTCTGCCGGAGCTGTGCACGTGGACAGCCATGATCCAGAGAGCTGAAAGTGCTCTCTCCATCGTGTGTGTGTGTGTGTGTACGTGTGTGTGTGTGTCTGTGTGTGTGTGTGTGTGTGTGTGTGTGTGTGTGTGTGTGTGTGTGTGTGTGTGTGTGTGTGTGTGTGTGTGTGCGCGTGCGTATATGTGTGTATGTGTGTGTGCCTGTGTGTGTGTGTGTCAGTTTTGAGAGCATGCCGCGGAATGTAAAAGACGAGGCGTTTGAAATGCAGCAGGACAGAGGCACGCTTCCAGAGAGCATTTATTCATCTGCCCGTCAGGGACGCAGGGTGCAGAACTGCTTTGTTTGGAGAACAATAGCCATAGCAGGCCGCCCATATACCTCAAACACTGTCGCCTATATACGTACTTACACGGCAAAATGTCTGCACTGGGTTTGAGATGCTGGCTTTTGCTCATAGCTTTGCGAACATTCACGACAATTTAAACTATGCACCTCCAGTGCCATGGTTAATGGATAAATGAATGGATAGATAGACAGGTACATGGTGTTACATTATACTTAGCAGACACTTTTACCTAAAGCGTCTTACATTCTTATGTTCTACGCGGCTCCGTCCGCCACTCAAAGAACTTCACCTGCTCGTTCGGCTTATTTCCCCAAACCGAACTTGCTGCCACATTAGGAAGCTCGGGATTTTCCTATCCCCATTTCCATTGCTGCCCCCGACGTGGGTTTTCATAACTTTCACACCTACAGCTCCATATCAACATGGGCTACTGCAGCTTACTTTTGTTGTCTTGTTGAGTCTTTGTATGTCTTTATTTTGTGTTAAATGGTGTGTAAAGCACCTTTGGGTATTTGGAAAAGCGCTATATAAAAATAAAGTATTATTATTATTATTATTCACGTTTCCGCACCTGTTACATTGGAACTAAAGAGCTTACATGACAAGCATTCATATCGGGCTCCGAACCTTTCCACATGTGACTATGTGTTACCCGGATCAACCAGCTGAAGTCCACGTTGTTGTCACGGTTCACAGAGAAAGCCCAAATATTTTCTGGTTCGTATTGCTATCCAACTTTCTGGTTGTCGAACGCTCAGAGTTGCACACCTGACAGGGCCGGATTAACGCACAGGCTAGATATGGCTGCAGCCTAGGGGCCCCCACCTGCCATGGGGCCCCTGATTGGCCAGAAGTGGGAGGAAAAAAATGCAGTATTTTGACCCAATGCAACATTGAAAAATGTATCTATTGTGGTCAGTACAGTTGGTAGACAAGTTGCCCTCAATTCCTAGCTCATAATTATGACATTGTCTTTGTAATTTTATGGGCAAAATTTGCCTTTCAGGGGGCCCTGGGCAATGTTAATCCGGCCCTGGGATCGGATGTGGCACAGCTCTGAGCTGGCCTGAATGCACCTATGGTGATGCAAAATGCGGCCACAGTGACAAGCATGTTTCACTGACAGTTAAAGTGACACTGTCCCATTTTTGGAAACAAGCCCATATTACACCTCTCCTTGAGTTAAATAATTGACTTTTACTTTTCTCCTGTACTTTCAATCGTTCTCTGAGCACGGCAGTGCAAATTACCAAGCTAACAGTTAACATTGAGTCCTATGAGACCAGTTAGCCACCAGCTGGTCTCATAGGACTCAGTGTTAATTGCTAGCATGGAGGTTAAATTTGCACCGCCATACTCGGAGAATGGTTGAAAGTACAGGAGAACTGTAAAATCATATTATTTAATTCAATGGGAGGTGTAAAATAAGCGTATTTCAAAAAATGGGACAGTATCACTTTAAGTTTAGAGAAAGGTTTAGGTCTAGACAAACCTGGCCACCATGATACGACCCAAAAGAGCGACCTTTATTGCCCTGCCCTATACAGTGTGATATTGAGTGTGTCAGCTCAGCTGTGGCCTAGCTGTTGGGTAGGTGGTCTTAAAGGGATACCCCACCCCCTGCTCAAACTGAGGCTCTTCCCAGTCCTGAGACTGCAATAAGTGGGTGAAGGCGTTTTCTTGGTGACCCAGCCATTGATCTATCAGCACTGACCACGTACTGTGATATTGTGTGTTGTATTGATGTGTAATGTAATGCAATGTTGTGTCTTGTGTCGGGGTGTGAGACTGGATTTGGCCTGTGAGCTCCTCCTGAGGGTCTAACCTGTGATATCCAAGACATTACCACAGACTGGAGGATGACACATTACCAAATGAGCTAAACCAGCCTTTAAGCTAAAGTCATTTTTATTGTGTCGCCTTGGGGTTCAATAATGTTCTAATGCCAACCAAGACCAGCTCCCATTCATTACATACGCCTTTTTGTTGTACGACATTTGCACTTTCAATCTTGCTTATGGGTTTATTGCAACTTTGCAACACCTTTGTATATTTAGGAATCAACCTAGCTGTGGTTGCAACACCTTTGTATATTTACGAATCAACCTAACTGTGGTTAGCAAGGCCTGATTAAGATTGCTTGGGGCCCCTGGGCTACAGGTTACTATGGAGTAGTGATGTGGATTGGCACTGCTTTCACGATCCGATTCGATCACGATTCGGGAGGTAGCGATTTGATTCTATGCGATCCGATCCGATTCAATTCTACAATGCATTGCAATGCATTACATTTCTACTGAAAGCAAAGCAAATGTTTAATCAGTCATGATGAGGCGATACAAGTAGTCAGATACTGAGCAACAATTTATTGGCTGTTGTCTGTGTCAGTCTGTATCAGTCTTGCAATGTTTTGAAGTGCTTTTATTTAATTTAACATTCATTTGCTCCCGAAATATCCATGGAAGTAATTGAAACTTAAACAAATTGCCGGATCAATTCTGGAACTTGACGGATCGATTCTGGATCGTCCATGCCCCGCATTGGATTGCATCCCCGAATCGATCATTGTTGACACCACTACTATGGAGCCCCCCAGAAGGCAACTTTTGTGAGGAAAAAAAAAAAGTAGAAAGTGTAATAATTACGAGCTAAGAATTCAGGATAACATGTCTACCAACTATACTCAACACGATAGATGAATTTTTCAATATTGCATCTTGTCATCATTCTGCAAGTTTTTACTTTTGAGTGATCAGTAACCCCCAGGTAGGTGGGGGCCCCTAGGCTGACGCCAAACAGTATCTAGCCTGTGTGTTATTATTCCGGCCCTGGTGGTTCGACATTAAGATGTTGCACTTTGCCCGTCTTTCTCTACTATTCAGGCCTCGTTATGTTCAAACACAAGTTAGCACCCGAGAGATTTTAAGCAGGTTTTAAGCAGTGTTGCCAATTTAGCGACTTTGTCGCTAGATTTAGCGACTTTTGGCCACCTCTGGCGACAAAAAAAATCATCTAGCGACTTAGCGACTTTTCAGGCTCAATCTGGCAGAATCTAGCGACTATTTCGCTTGTCTTGTGAGAGGCAAATCAGTCTCCCTCCCACGACACCACACAGTGCATTTTCAATGGCGGGTAGAGACAGACGTGACACATGATGCACCACAGTGGATGCACTACGGTGTGGCAGCTTTTGTGATACGCACTGGAATTCTCATACACATGTGCATCTGCTTGTATGAGGCTACGGCAAGCGATATGGGACAAAGGTATGACAGGAACCAACTGTCAACATAAACCGAGATTACACAATCTTCGATATGGTCATTGGTCATGGTCACCAAATGTTTTGGGACTGTCATGTTATGCATACACTTTGGAATTAGATCAGTCTTGTTGTTACACAGGTATATTTGATTGACCTCAACTGTACGGCTCCTTGGGATATGCATACCGATATGACAAATTTAAATGAGCACTAGCAGGCTGGCCGCACCGACCGCAGTGAATCCCGGGCACTGGCGACAAAAACTCATCTAGCGCCTTTAGCGACTTTTTGGTGCATCTGCCGACTTTTTAAAACGTGCATTTTAGGGGACAAATTCAGCGTTTTCCCACATAATTCTGACTCTGCGCCGCCGTCAGAAGCGTTTCCCACGGTTAAGCAGGGCTGCAGATTAGCTCTGATCTCCAAAAAGTAGCTAGCACCGCCCATTTGTACTGTGGACGAAGGCATGTGGGCACGTTTTCTGTAGATCAGCGCGCCGTGCGTGGCACTGTGACGTCATACGTAACGTCATGACGTCATCTAGCGACTTCTAGCGACTTTTCAGCAAGCCCATAGCGACTTTTGCTGATTTTCTTTTGGCAACACTGGTTTTAAGCTTTCCAAGTTTATTAGTATTCTTGTGCTGGTTGCTGGGCTATAATACTCTTGCCAGTCGTAAACCCCTCCTCGTCTCTCATCTCCAGTGTTGCCAGATTGGGCGTTTTCCCGCCCAATTGGGCTGCTTAGGATGGCCGTGTGTGGGGAAAAAAATGGATTTTGGAAGAAAAAAATGCCTAATTTTCACCCATAGAAATCAATAGAATTGGGTGGGATTTAGTGCCTCCAGGCTGGTTTTGAGCATTTTTTGGGCTGGAAATCATCAGCCTGAACCTTGCTCATCTCTCCTCTTGCTCCCTGCAGCTACTTGGCTCCTATTGTCTGGCAGGCTCCTGCTTGGGTTGCCAGATGAGGCTGATTATTTCCAGACCAAAAAAATGCTCAAAACCCGCCTAGAAGCACAAAATCCAGCCTAATTCTATTGATTTCTATGGCAGGTTTTTCGGCTAAATGCCATTTTTACCCACGCACGGCCATCCTAAGCAGCCCAATTGGATGGGAAACAGCCAAATCTGGCAACACTGGCTCCTGCTTGGGTTGCATTGCTGTCCCCTGTTCTGTTGTGTTGTGCTGTGCGCTGCCTTGTGCTGTAGTCCCCTCTCATGTGTATCCAGCTATGCAGTTGTCTGTCCGTGCACTGCCAAGTTACACAGCTTTCATTATATGGGAAGAGCAGAGCCTGCTACTGTTTGGGCAACAGGAACGCACACACACACACACACACACACACACACACACACACACACACACACACACACACCTGCACGTACTGTACACACACACACACACACACACACACACACACACACACACACACACACACACGTACTGTACACACAGTGCGTATACACACTCATACACATTATATGTGAGCAGAGCCTGTTCCTAACACCAAGCACGTACAACCACTACGTACGTATACACAAACTCACACACAAACTCACAAAATACAGCCTACACACACACACGCATGCATGCAGACACACACACAAGCTGGCTGGACTCTCTCTCCCTCTCTCTCTCTCTCTCTCTCTGCTCTCAAATTCAAATTCAAATTGTGCTTTATTAGCATGACTGTAATGATACAATGTTGCCAAAGCATACAGATAACAAAACAAAAGTGTGAACATTTACAGAAGATCTGTTTGCGTGTTCGTGTGTGTGTGTGTGTGTGTGTGTGTGTGTGTGTGTGTGTGTGTGTGTGTGTGTGTGTGTGTGTGCGTGTGTGCGTGTGTGCATGTGCGTGTGCGTGTGAGTGTGTATGTGTGCGTGTGTGTGTGCATGAATATGGACAGGCATGTGGGGGTGCAAGGGTGTGTTGCTGTGTGTATGTATTATTATTATTACATTTTTACACTATACATTTTTACATTTGTATATTACTGTGGCTGGAGTCCCTCATTTTGTGGCATGCAAGCACATATTGTGCGGCAAGATCTGGTGAGAGCCCCTGGGAGGCGTTCGAAATTTGGGTATATATTTTGGAATTTGGGGAAGAAGATTTTCCTCACATCCTCATATTTCTTGCAGTATAGCAGAAAGTGCACCTCTGTCTCAACCCTCTCTGCTTCACAGTGACCACATATCCTTTTGTCTTTGGGTAGCTATGTTTTTTTTGTCTTTGGGTAGCCATCTCTCTCTCTCTCTCTCTCTCTCTCTCTCTACACACACACACACACACACACACACACACACACACACACACACACACACTTTCACTCCCTAACTCCCCCCTTCATTCACATTCACAAACACATTCGCATACACCCATATCAATAGAATACCCCACATATGTGCACGCACGCATGCGCACACACACATACACACACACACACACACACACACACACACACACACACACACACACACACACACACACACACACACACACACACACAACCCTCTCCTCCACTGTCCCTGTCCTCAACCTCCTCCATCTTCCCTCTCTATCTTCTCTGTCTCTTAACTTCCCTTGACTCTCATCTTTCTTTTGCGTTTATGACTTTAAAGCGGCGTACACACACAAAGCTAGCTTTTCGCTTGCTCGCCTACTCGCCCCTCTTTCATGGAACGTTTGCTGAAAAATCCGGCGGCTTTAACTGCCAATGAACAGGCGAGAAGTACCGAACTGCATTCCAATTGGTTACTCGCTTACTCGCCTCGCTCGAAGATAAAATATTTTCAACTCGGGATCCGCTCCAAACCTTGCATCGCTTGTACAGTACTCGCCTGCGAGTCTCGCTGGAACACATTGACATTCTATTGAGTTAATTCGCTGAGCGAGTAACTAGCAGCGACGTGTGTGTACGGCCCTTAACAGAGAGAGGGGTCGTTGCTGCTGCATCCCTGATGGGCAGCCCTATTTAAAAAAAATTATTAAAATTAATTTTTGAGATGAATGAAAGAGATTGCCTGATGAAGGTCTAGTACCGAAACGTCGTTTATTAAAGAAAGAACAGCGAAATGGTCAGTGTGCGGGAGTTTCTTCAAGTTGTTTTAAAGCCACACAGGAGCTACTCTAGTACTGGTCCTCCTGCCCCTGGTCGGTAGTGTAAATGTACACATACGCACGCACGCACGCACGCACGCACATGCAGGCAGGCAGGCATGCACACACATGCACGCATGCCCACCCACCCACACATGCACGCACGCACGCAAGCACACGCACGCACACACACACACACACACAGGCCCTGCTGGCTTTCTCAGTAGTGTAAATGTCCTGGATAGGATGTTGTTGTGCCTGCGCACGGACACACAAACACACACACAACACACACATGGACGCATGCACGTACGCATATGCACACACGCACACACACAAATACACACACACACACACACACACACACACAACACACCTCCCCTTTGTCTTTACTAGCTTGCCACTGGCCTCTGTCCTCGTAATAAATCGTCCTGTGTTATTATCATCATTATTGTTACTAAAGATTTTTTGATTCCCTGCAAGAAGGGCCACACCGCCGGCGTCGTCTCTCTGACTGTGCGTGAAATAAAAAGGATCCCTCTGCTCTTTTCTGCGTTCAGTGCTTTTTACTAGGCGCCCTCGCTCACAACGACAGGAAATTGAAACGTCCTCCAGGAACACGGGGCTCAATCTTTAAATGCGTGTAGCCTTAAACACTACCGCCGTCTTGGGCAATGAAAGGCAAGACGTGGGTGGGGGTGGGAGGGAGCGTTGTATGGAGAGGAGATGGAGGAGGATGGGGAAGGAGAGGGGAGGGATGGGGGAGGGTGGGGGTGGGCGAGGATGCATGGCCTTGCTGGGGAGAGGAGGGAGGCAGACTGAGGAGGGGGGGGTACAGAGTGTGGGGGATGTGATCTATTAGGGGATAAGAAAATGCACTTTACTATAAAAAAAGAAAAAATAGGAGAAAAAATGTTCTGCGCAATTTGATAAAGCTGTCGTGTTGACAGTTAATCTCAGGGTTGACACAGAGCCTTGAAATCATGCCTAAACAATTTGGGGACTTTTTGTGTTAGCTGATGTCAGTCATTCCAAGGTCCAAAAGTTTTCCTTACAGTTTCTTCAATAAAGCAATTCTACTGTGTTTTGTTTTGTTTAAACTGTAGAGGCGCTGCCACACTACCATGCCAAGTGAGCAATCCTCATACTCTGTGCATACCCATACCCGTGCATCTCTAAAATAGCAAAATGCAAAGTCTATTATGTTGCTTTCTAAATATCCATCTGTGCTGCATATGTTCTTCGTAAATATTCCACGCAGTTGTATATTCCGCTTTGATGTCCCTGAGTAGAGGTGCTTTCAATATTATTGTACATATAGGGTACTGTAAATTGTACATTGGGGTAGTGACAATGAAAGGCATTCTATTCTATTGGATTTATATTAAAAATGAAAGTCGGTGGAAGGTGACGAAGTGTTGATTATTAGGCTTCCACCTATAATTGTTTCAGACATTGACTGTGCTCTTGTTAACGTCAACTACAATGTAAAACATTGATTCAGTAGTAGTAGTTGTACTGTAGTAGTAGCAGCAGCAGCAGTCATAGTAGTGGCAGTAGTAGTAGTAGTAGTAGTAGTAGTAGCAGCAGCAGTAGCAGTAGCAGTAGTAGCAGTAGTAGTAGTAGCAGTAGCAGCAGCAGTCGTAGCAGTAGCAGTAGCAGCAGCAGTTGGTAGATGTAGCAGTAGTAGGAGTATAGTTGCAGTAGCAGTTGTAGTAGTAGTAATAGTAGTAGTAGTAAGAGTAGTAGCAGCAGCATCAGTAGTAATACCATTGTAGTAGCAGCAACAGTACTGGATTAGCAAGTGTTTTTCATGGCCCTAGTGTAACGCTGCTTTCACACCAACGGCCCGGACATCCACAGTACGTCCACAGAACATGTCCGTTATCAGTCCGAAACTGTTAGAATACATGAAAACAAATCATGCCTTGCACACAGGAGCGCGGTGTAAGCGTGGCGCATGTCCGTCCCGCCCGGACATGTCCGCATTGCTCCTTGAAAATAGAACTGGTAACACTTTATAATAATGTTCCTTAGTAAAGACTCAGTAAATAATTAACTAATGATGAATAAAACATTAACAAATGTTTTTATTATTAACTAAGCTTTATTAATGCTTTATAAAATATCTACAAATTATATATTCAAGATTTTACACACCTTATAACAGACTATTTTATTCATTTACAAGCAATTTGTAAATGTTTGATGAATATAAGATATTAAAGCGATGGTTCGGAGTAGAATCACCCTAATGCCATTTGAACCGTGACACCCATCCACCTTTACACCCGAAGTGTTTTCTGCCGCAGACTTACATCAACAGAGTTGCCGTGTTATTCGATGTTTATTCCGGTTAGCTTGACTCAAGCGCATATGGATACTGGGCACCGTCTCCAAACTTTCCCCACAAAAATAACATGTCATTACACCAAACTTCTGCAGTAGCACAAATATGGTCTGTACTCACGAAACGAAGCATTTGGAAGTTTGGAAATAGTCCAGGAGTTTAGTATTATCAACACAAGCTGAATAGCTTCTCTGCTGCTAAAGCTGAGCCAACGTTACTTCCGTCATATGAGACAAGCCCGTAAAAGTCTTCAACAAACTTCCAGACGAGAGTGTTAAAAAAAGTTTTCACTGAATTGTGATTAAGGCTTATATTTTCAAGGCAATACTTAAAAGATATTTCAAATCTTACCTACTATCAATTAGACAAGGATTTTCGTTATCAATACTGATGCTGAATTCACTTTTCATTGTGCATATTATGAGCTTCGTTGAGGACTCTTACATGCTTGTCTTAGATGACGGAAGTAACGTTGGCGCAGCTTTAGCAGCAGAGAAGCTATTCGGCTTGTGTTGATAATAATAAACTCCTGGACTATTTCCAAACTTCCAAATGCTTCGTTTCGTGAGTACAGACCATATTTGTGCTACTGCAGAAGTTTGGTGTCATGACATGTTATTTTTGTGGGGAAAGTTTGGAGACGGTGCCCAGTATCCATATGCGCTTGAGTCAAGCTAACCGGAATAAACATCGAATAACACGGCAACTCTGTTGATGTAAGCCTGCGGCAGAAAACACTTCGGGTGTAAAGGTGGATGGGTGTCACGGTTCAAATGGCATTAGGGTGATTCTACTCCGAACCATCGCTTTAACATAACATTTCCTAGTCATTTACAAGCATTTTTTTACATTTCCTAATCATTTACAAACGTTTGTTAATGTTTTGTTCATCAATAGTTAATTATTTATTAAGTCTTTATAATGCTTTTTTGCATCCATTATTCTAAAGTGTTACCATAGAACTCGAGTCTATTTTCCTGCGCGGACGTCCACGTTCAATGTACGGGCTCCATTGCCAATGAATGGCTTCTGCCTGCGAATAGAAAGTGGACGTTGACTGCGCAGTGTGCAGGGCAGCCCGCGAACCTCTCGGACTCGCACTGCTCACGGAGATGTTAAGGAAACGTGCCATCCCTGTCAGTAGCGTGGCGTGCGTTATTTTTCCGAGGAAGCCAGGGAGAACAAAAAAAATATATAATATAATAATATAATATAATATAATTATTATTAATCAGTAGCGGCGGCTGGCTGGGACAACAAGCAAGGCAGAAAGTTTGGCCATGAGAATAAAATCAATAAGGTGTAATTTATGAGATTTGCATGTTTGCGAACCAGGAAGGCATTTGCCAGAACTGCTGCGAAGCACGGGAAGGAGAGGTCTGTTTTGGACAGCACACCACGAGCGCAGCTACAGCTCTTGATCATGCGTGTGACTACTTTTGTTAAGAAATAAATAACAAGAAAAATACTATGTCTGTTCAGAGTTGGAGTAGTGACAAGCAACACCGCAAGAATTTGCACTTTACGCACGACATCAGATGCTCCAGAAGCCCCCTAAACACAATTCAGTGTCATCCTTAAGTGCCAGTTCAAATGCCCCACAGAACAGAATGCAATAACACAGACAGACAACGGACATGCACTGACTGACCACTAGTTATTCTACTGATGACTAGGTTCAACCGGCTGCTCTGAGTCGTGCACGTCTTGTATCGAATGTCAAATGTTGTGTGTGCGACCTTTCTATGGTTCCCAGATGTATGGCGATTTCCAGCGCAAACATGCTAAAACAAAACCCATTGAAAAATAACCCTGATGCACGCGGTTGAAACGGAGCACAACAGAGCACAGAGAAGTGGCATGATGCGTATATTTAGGACCCGGTGGCACATTATGCCATCTAATAATCACCATAGCTTATTTGCCATAATAGCAAGAGCTAACAAGCAGCGAGCAACAAAGCTAAAAACAAAGCTAGCTTCACAAAACGTTAGGTGGTCTGCTTATAATCTACCTTTCTGAAACAATAAAGCAAGTTTGCCTACCGTTGTAGAATTTATCCTGAACGTATATGTGTGTGTGAAGATCCTGTCGTTATATTAAATCCATTTTATGCATTGCCTGCCTTGACAACATTGGGAGCCATCGGCTGTGTATGCGCGCTTAAACTGTCACTTTTGCCCGTAGTCTGTTCAATGTAGTTTCTAGTTCTACTGGCAGCCAGGGAAAAGTGGCTGCCGATCCTGAAGTATCATCCGTTTCCCTCTTTGGCAAATCATAGACGGCAATATGATTTATCTCGTGACCAATTTTGAGCGATATGATTGGTCAAGCATTCGTTTTTTTCAAAACTCCAGAAATTTATGGCTGCCAACTCGACTTGGCACCAGTTTTTTTTAGCATCGAGAGACGTGTAGTACTTTGTTTCACCAGATGGTTATCCAATGGGAGGGGGTGGGGCGCTATTTCCCCAGCTGGAAAATACTCACAGAGAGTGACGAGAGTGGATGGAATATTAGGAGACTCGTCGATAGACAGAATGTTTTAATGATTAACGGATATTAAAGCTGTTGTTGGGGGAATTAGGGGATGCCTGGCATCCCTTGGCATCTGCGACGACACGCCACTGATCACGCCTGTGTTCATGTACCGTAAAACAGTCGCTCCAGGAA
>NC_085860.1:55172246-55187246 GCF_034702125.1 Engraulis encrasicolus | reverse complement strand
GGAAGAAGAGAAAGAGAGAGTTTAGGGTGGAGAGGGGGAGTAAGGGAGGTTGGGGAAGAGAAGAGAGGGATGAATAAAGGGGGCTGGCAGAGGAGGAAGAGAGAGTGACTAGGGTGGAGAGGAGGAGGGGGAGTGGAGGAGGTTGGTAGTTATGGTAGTGAAGAAAGGGATGAAAAGGGCAGGGGAGGAAGAGAGAGTGACTAGGGTGGAGAGGGAGAGTAAGCGAGGTTGGTAGTTAGGGGAAAGAGAGAGAGTCTAGGGTGGAGAGGGGGGGAGGGGGAGTGGAGGAGGTTATAGGGAAGAGAGAGTCTAGGGTGGAGAGGAGTAGTGGAGGAGGTTGTTAGTTAGGGAAGTGAAGAGAGGGATGAATAAGGGACTGGCAGGGGAAGAAGAGAGAGTGTCTAGGGTGGAGAGGTTGGTAGTGAGGGAAGAGAGAGAGTCTAGGGTGGAGAGGAGGACTGGAGGAGGTTGTTAGTTCGGGAAGAGAGAGAGTTTAGAGTGGAGAGGGAGAGGGGCAGTGGAGGAGGTTGTTAGTTCGGGAAGTGAAGAGAGGGATGAATAAGGGGCAGGCAGAGGAAGAAGAGAGAGTGGAGAGGGGGGGAGGGGGAGTGGAGGAGGTTGGTAGTTATAGGGAAGAGAGAGTCTAGGGTGGAGAGGAGGAGTGGAGGAGGTTGTTAGTTAGGGAAGTGAAGAGAGGGATGAATAAGGGACTGGCAGGGGAAGAAGAGAGAGTGTCTAGGGTGGAGAGGTTGGTAGTGAGGGAAGAGAGAGAGTTTAGGGTGGAGAGGGAGAGGGGGAGTGGAGGAGGTTGTTAGTTCGGGAAGTGAAGAGAGGGAGGAATAAGGGACTGGCAGGGGAAGAAGAGAGAGTGTCTAGGGTGGAGAGGTTGGTAGTGAGGGAAGAGAGAGAGTTTAGGGTGGAGAGGGAGAGGGGGAGTGGAGGAGGTTGTTAGTTCGGGAAGTGAAGAGAGGGAGGAATAAGGGGCTGAAAGGTAGTGAAGGGAATAGTGCTCATTCAGAGAGAAGGGACTAAGAACACAAGGAAGAGAGAACAGAGGGGCTAGAGTGGGAAGGGGCTGGTGGGGGGGGGCACTTGCTAGAGGAGTGAGGGGGAAATAAGGACAGAGCACTACCGTGTAGGGTAGTGTTTCTCAATGGTGGCTCTACAGTCCTCAAGGGGGCGCTAGGGAGCCCTTGTGGGTCATTGAGAAGAGACAGCTGAGAGGGGGTGGGAGGGGGTGGGGTGGGGGGATTTGGGTCTCAGTTGCAAATGGGTGGCATTGATCTATTTTTTTGTTTTAATACGAAGGGGGGGGCATTGGCTGGCTTACGATGACGTCAAGGGGGCATTAGCAGGCTTATGATGAGGTAACGAGGATGTCTGTTCAAAAAAGGTTGAGAACCACTAGGGTATTGGGTATTGGGCCAGGGTAGTAAAAGAGGCAGGGCCGCTGACAGCTTTGGCCAGGCCCAGGACAAGGTCACTTGAGGGGAATAGAAACAGAACAGAAATCGGGTATCGGCCAAGGGTAATGAAAAAAAATTCGGTATCGCATCAGCTATTAAAAAACCTGTATCGGTCGACCCCTAATAGACAAGAAGAAGAGAGTGTAGAGTGAGAAGAGAGCTTGGGGGTTGTGGGCGGCACTTACTAGAGGAGAGAGGGGATAATAAGGAACTGTCTGGGGGAAGCTGTAGAGGGAATAGAGTTCACGTGGAGGTAGACAGGAAGGACAGAGGGAGACAGAGGGAGTCGAGGTTGGAGGCTAGTGGGGTCCTAACTACAAGAGGAGGGAATTGGGGGGTGCACAGTAAAGATATAATATGTTCAATATTTTACAAACCTTCTAACAGAGTATTTTCATTCATTTACAAAAGATATTGTAACTGATTAAAAAAAAAAAACGTTTTTATAATGCCTTTTATGTATCCATTATTCTAAAGTATTACCAATGGTTTCGGGTTTCAGAGGATGAATTCATTAAAGCCCCGTGTACATCGAAGGCGAACTAAGCGACCTGCGCGGCGGAAGTCATTGTTTCTCTATGGAGGGAAGGCGAATAAAGCTACCAGAGCGAATTTTGACGATTAAACTCGAGCTAATCTTAAGCCAATTCGCGATGACGCGGTTCAGCGAAAACCAATTGGAACGTTCATATCGAGGAATGTCCCAGGCTGTCGAGACAGAGCCGTTATGTGATTAGCTGAATCAAACATGTCAGTGCAGTGTCCAGAGCAAATAAAACGAATTCATGGCGAAACTTCTTCAACCACCCCAGCTACCTGGGTCACGTAGGTAGCGCCTGATGTACACGGGCCGGCCATAAGAGAGAGGGGAATAAGGACAGAGGGAGATGGGAGGATAGGGTGGAAAGTGTGGGGGAGCGTTGTGAAGGACATGGGTGCCTGGGGGAGGAATGAGGGGTTGTCTGAGGAGGGTTACTGTGGGAATAATGTTCATGCTTGAGGTAGGAAATAAGGACAAAATAAGGACAGACTGTTGCGCAATGAGGGCATTGGGGAAGGAGCGGGGGGGGGGCGTGGGAGAGAAAGAGGGGGCTGTGGAGGGAAGCTGTCTGAGGAATTGTGGAGAGGAAATAGCATTGTCCGATGATGCGATACGAGACGATAACACTTTATTGTGAAAAGTGAAAGTGAAATTGAAAGCCCATTGGGAAACTCCAACTCCCATTGTCATTGTGACACAGCACTCCACAGCACACAAGTGAACACTGCACACAACGAAATTGCATTCATGCCTCACCCGTGCAAGGGGGCAGCCCTCAGTGGCGCCCCATGGGGAGCAGTGCGGTGGGACGGTACCATGCTCAGGGTACCTCAGTCATGGAGGAGGATGGGGGAGAGCACTGGTTGATTACTCCCCCCACCAACCTGGCGGGTTGGGAGTTGAACCGGCAACCTCTGGGATGCAAGTCTGACGCTCTAACCGCTCACCCATGACTGCCCCAGTTTTCACTGAAATTCATTCTGCATCCGTGAACAAGACGTGTATAATGAAGAACAAGACGTACATGTAACAGGGGTGTCGTACAGCGGGGTGAAGTGTGACTGAGTTACCAGGGCCCTATGTATAGGCGGCTCACACAGTGTCAGATTTATGTAGATTTATACCACGGCAGTCTGGAATCTCCCATTGTGACGCGCTAAATTGGGTATTGATTAACTGTCTATATATGCACACCTGAAGTAGTCCCACTATTAGGTCACTTTTCTGACCGCATAACTCCAGTGTATCAATGCGCCAAGGCACGCACGTTCATAAATTACTCACAAAAAAGTTGCAAGCATTACGCACATGTTGCATCGCGCGTCTGGAAACACCAGCAATGTATGGTGAATCAGGAGCAAATCTTAGTAGGCCTAATCACATTTCAAACATGTTTATTTCTCCCAACTGACCATCACTCTGTCAACTTTGTGATAGCGAGAGAGAGAGATAGATAGATAGATTCCCTGCGCAAAGTAAGGGACGCCCGTTTCACGTAGGTGTTTCTTCCCCACGAGAGGAGAGGTTTCCTGTGGTTGTAGCATTTATTAGTTGAGAGAGTAGCGTAACTTGTGAAAAGTATGAGATATTTTCGGATCAATAACTATGGGAACGCAGTGAAATTAAATCAAAGGGAGTTTCCTATGGGATGAGAGCAGATTGACGAGGTGCCTGTTTTAATGAAGTTAATGGCGTGGCGAGGCATTTAGAATGTCGCCAAGATGTGCGGGGTATTTTTTTAATCTATTGAGATCTGTACATTTGTAGGAATCATGCCAACTGTAGCATAATCTAGTGGACAAGTCAGACGCGCCCATATATCGGATGGGTAGAACATTGAGGTGACTGACTTGACAACCAAATGCGATAGAATTAACGACTGGCTCTTGACTTGACAACCGAATGCGATAGAACTATCAACGGTGTCTTGGCCATAGCAACCTTCAATTTAGAATTAGCAACGGCAGTTCGCCAGAAAGTTATGAAAAGAACCTTCTTGAGGCTGAAGGAAGTAGTTATACAGAAAACCTTTGTTTTAGCCAATAAAACATCGAAATAATTCCTGAAATAAATTTCAGACAGTGTGGCAACCGTGGTATAAGCGGGATAATTGACTTCACGGTGTGCGTATAACAGGAAAAATAATGCACACCGAGGTGTAACGGCATCACCACCTAGGTGTGCATTATTTTTCCTGTTATACGCACACCGTGTCGTCAATTATCCCTTACATATCTCTGGGGGGGGGGGGGGGGGGGTATTCTGGGACACCCTCACGGGTATGATTCGCCGCAGGCTGAGTGCCGTAGGTAATTACACCCGTGAGGGTGTCCCAGAACAACCTCACGACCACAAGTGTTATATTGCTTTTATACAATAGTTCCTTTGCTAACACAATTAGTTCATTGAAAGAAATGTTCAATTATTTTAATTACTTTATTTGATTGTTTATTTGCTTGTTCCTCCGCTCCGGAAAAATAGTTCCAGTTATTGTCTTTGGTTGCTGCGCAACGCGCACCACGTTGGTTACGGTTACTTTGTATCTTTGGTCGCGGAGTGATTATTAGATGTGAAGAGTCATTCATAGAGTGTTGGAGGATACCCTCACTCCTAGTGACGTGTAGAACGCCTCTTGTCCAATCACAATTTGTGAAATAACTCGACCGGACCTAGCTATTTTATAATGCACATTTACGTCACATACATAACGTGAGGACAATTTTCTCCGTGGGCTGATAGTTGTACATACAGTTCTAAGACTGCAGGTTTGGAATTGATTGATGCATGAAGGAATAGTACAGCACAGTACAGCACGCAGTATTTGACCTCGGTATTTGAAAATGTCTTGTTACGGCCCTGCTCCCCAATGATGAGGGTGGGGGGATGCGGGGGGGGGGGGGGGGGGGGGGGGGGGGACAAGTAGTGTGTTTGGGAGAGTGGAAAGACAAGGTATTCTGGAGAGCAGGCCCGTTGACAGCCTTGGCTGGGCCCAGGACAAAGTCATGAGAAGAGCCCCCTCACCCAAGACGTGCAACGTAATGAAGATCCAATTTTGGGCCCCCCGTTCTCCCTGGGCCCAGGACAAACCCCTTTGTCCCCTCCTGTTGGCCTCTCTGCTGGAGTGTGCCTAATGAAGGAGAGGGAATAATATTCTGAGATGGCGAACAAGGACAGCTAGAGGGAGATGGGGAACAAGGACAGATGAAGACATGTCTAGTGTAAATTGGAGGGAGATGGGAGGGTGGTGATTCTAATCCAAACCATCTGTTCTTTTACTTTGATTTTTTTTTTGTATAAAGGCAATTTGATTTGATTTTCTCTGTCTTTCTCTGTCTGTTTTTATTATTTAATCTTTTAACTGTGTGATGTATTGGCCAAGGAACACTGGTAAAATAGATATTTATCTAAATGTGTTTTGTTTTTTTTGTTCCCCTGGTTACATAAAGGTAAATCAAAAAGTGTTTGAGTGTGTGTTTTGTGTATTGGGTTTTGAGACGCTAGAGGAAGAATGGAGATAAACTTGTGGCTGGGGGTGGTGAAAGGTGTGTGCGTGCCTGCGTGCCTGCGTGCCTGCGTGCCTGCGTGCCTGCGTGCCTGCGTGCCTGCCTGCGTGCCTGCCTGCCTGCCTGAGTGCCTGCGTGCGTACGTGCGTGCGTGCGTACGTGCGTGCGTGCGTACGTGCGTGCGTACGTGCGTCTGTGTGTGTGTATTTGTGTGTGTATATTTGTGTGTGTGTGATTGGATAGTGAGGATGGGTTTGGTTTGGTTAGAGAATGGTGGGGTGGGNGGGAGGGGAGAGGTAGGCTGGAGAGGAAATGAGCTCTGATGTCGGGATGGAGGGAGTGCTTACAGGGGGGTTGTGGGGGGGGCGAGGGGGTTGGAAGGGGGGAGGGGGTTGGAGGGGGGGGAGGGTGGGGGGGTGCGAGGGGGTGCAGTGAAGGCTGGGGAGGGAATTGGGCTGTCGGTTTTGGAGAGGAAGCGTTGTCCACTGAGGGGTAAGTAGTAAGAATGGACGGAGAGAGTCTGCTTGTGTCTGTGTCTGTGTCTGTGTGTTCGCGCGCGCGTGTCTGTGTGTGTCTGTGTGTGTGGCAGGGGGGTGTTTTGTAGTGAAGGGTGGTGTGGGGTTGAATATGGGAGGTTTAGGAGGAAATGATGTAAGGATGAAGGGAGATAGGAAAATAGATAGATAGTGAGAGAAAGAGAGGGAGAATGTGTGTGTGTGTTTGTGAAAACACATGCATGCATGCTTGCCTGCCTGCCTGCCTGCCTGCGTGCGTGCGTGCGTGCGTGCGTGCGTGCGTGCGTGCGTGCGTGCGTGCGTGCGTGCGTGCGTGCGTGTGTGTGTGTGTGTGTGTGTGTGTGTGTGTGTGTGCTTGTGTGTGTGAGTCAGTTGTTGTTCCAGTGTATGTGCAGTAGTGAAGTTGCAGGAGCTGATTGCAGCGTGGTGGTGAAAACTTAGCAGTAACTTCAGCTGGAAAGTTTCTATATGGCGTTCACTCGTGCGCTCGCTCTCGTACACACACACACACACACACCAACCACACACACACATACACACGCACGCACACCACACACACACACCACACACACACGAGCGCGCGCACGAACACACACACACCAACCACACACACACACACGCACACACACACACACGCACACACACACACAGACACACACACCAACCACACACAGACACACACGCACACACACACACACACACGCGCACACACACGTGCACGCGCGTGCGCCTCTCACTTGCACGCTGCTTTACATTCAAAGACGGAAGTGGCCCACTCAGCACTTTAGTTCCCTCGACAACACACAGCAATGGACCGGGATGCTGGTGAGTGTGTGTGTGTGTGTGTGTGTGTGTGTGTGTGTGTGTGTGTGTGTGTGTGTGTGTGTGTGTGTGTGTGTGTGTGTGTGTGTGTGTGTGTGTGTGTGTGTGTGTGTGTGTGTGTGTGTGTGTGTGTGTGTATACGTGTGTGTGTGTTTGTGTGTGTGCGTGCGCGCGTGCGAGTCTATGGGTGACTTTATGAGTTACACGCACATACTGTATAGACATACACACACACTCACACACACACACAGCCCCTCAGGCTTTGCATTTTGGAACGTGAGATTAGCCTTCTTACTGCAGATGATACTAAAAAGCTCACCGCTCTCAGAGCTATCCTAACTCTCCACATCAAGTGGCTCAGGGTGTGTGTGTGTGAGTGTATGTCTGTACGCATGTGTGTGTGTGTGTGTATGTGTGTGTGTGCATGTGTGTGTGTCTGTGTGTATGTGTGCGTGCGTGCGTGCGTGCGTGCGTGTGTGTGTGTGTGTGTGTGTGTGTGTGTGTGTGTGTGTGTGTGTGTGTGTGTATATGGACAGGTGTATGGAGGATAGGTTTATAGGTGCCAATAGTTGTAACATGCGATGTATGTACGTGGATGTGTGTGTCTATTAATTATTGTAACGTGCAAGTCACCATGATATGGGTGCAAGCTTTCATGTGAGCGTTTGTGCGTGCGTGCGTGCGTGCGTGCGCATGTGAGTGCGTGCATCCCTGCGTATAGTAGCGAGTAGAGTATCAATTATTGATCCCAGGGGGAAATTTTGAGCGTGCGTGTGTGCCTGCGTGCGTGCGTGCGTGCGTGCGTGCCTGCGTGTGTGCCTCCGTGCGTGCGTGCGACTGCATGCATGCAGGTACCTGTCTATCTAGCGACCCACTAGGCTACATTACCCTGGCTGACTCTACAAGCCTCAAGTTGCACAGAAAAAATATAACACCCCATGGCTCCTTGATGTCATTTTTTAACAGCAGTGTTTAAAAGCCTCGCTGAGTCATCCGGTCCCCTTATTTCAGCTCAGCCAGAAACATCAGAGAAAAATATCTCGTCTCGTGGCAAATAAAAATAAATAAAGAAAAAAGAAAAACAGCACTTGGACTTGTTTAATTCTTCAAGGTCCGTGTGGCGCTGTGCAGCCATCCCGCCACCCAAAGGTTTGTCTTAGTCTGCCAGTGAAGTGTGTGTGCGCATGTGCGTGTGTGTATGTGTGTGTGTGTGTGTGTGTGTGTGTGTGTGTGTGTGTGTGTGTGTGTGTGTGTGTGTGTGTGTGTGTGTGTGTGTGTGTGTGTGTGTGTGTGTGTGTGTGTGCATGTGTGTGTGTGTGTGCGTGCGTGCGTGCCTGTGTGTTTCCGTGTGTATGTCTGTATGTGCGTATGTGCGCGTTTTTCTGGCAGTAATGGTGTTTCTAAGATGTCTGTGAAGCGAGATGGGAAGATCAGTGCGTATCCTACAACACATACTCGTCTTCCGTTTCTCAACACATCTCAACAGGATGCTCCAATCTCATCTTTCTCTTCTCCCTTTTCCTTTTTTCTTTCATGTACGTAGACAGACAGTCACATCAGGTGCCTGGCTGGTGAGATTAATTTGAAGCATACCCTCTTCACTTCAAAACACTAGGGTAAGAGAGAGGGACCAAAAAAAATGATTACCTTAATACCCTAGACAATATTAACAGGATTGCCCTTTTGCTTTTTTTTTATCTCCAAGAGACAGGCGGTAAACAAAGATTACTCATGAAATCCCAGCCTGCCGACTCCAAGTACTCTCTCAACAACCTTTCGCTCCCTCTCTATCAATTTCATCATCATCAGAATATTACTCTTTCTTTCTCTCTGTCTTTCTCGCTCTCTTTCTCTCCCCCTCTCTGTGTCTTGCTCTCTCTCTCTCTCTGTCTTGCTCCCCTTCTCTCTCTCTGTCTTGCTCTCTCTCTCTCCTTCTCTCTCTCTGTCTTGCTCTCTCTCTCTCTCCTTCTCTCTCTCTGTCTTGCTCTCTCTTTCTCTCTCTCTCTCTCTCTCTGTTTTGCTCTCTCTCTCTCTCTCTCTCTCTCTCTCTCTCTCTCTCTCTCTCTCTCTCTCTCTCTCTCTCTCTCTCGGCAGCAGCTCAATTTCTCTTTCTTCGCTTCCTTGTTTCTCTTTTTACTGGCTGATGTGGCTGTCTGACCTCACCTATTCAGCCTGTGAAGATGTGGCTGTCTGACCTCACCTATTCAGCCTGTGAAGATGTGGCTGTCTGACCTCACCTATTCAGCCTGTGAAGCTACTTTGAGTTCTGGCCAATCTGTCTACATTGGGCTTTTCTTTTATACCAAAAAGCAATAAGAGTGAATGCTACACTTTCGTCATTAGAATCAATGGTCTATGTCCGTGGCTTGAACCCTGTCGAATAGAACACCGACAACACATTTGAAAGGCTGGCATCCGTTGTAGAGATTCTCATCTATGCGGGGGTTGGCTATGTCCTTCTATCTACTGGTACAGGGAGGGAAGAAGAAGAAGTAGGAGAAAGAAGAAGAAGAAGAAGAAAAAGAAGAAGAAAAAGAAGAAGACAAAGACAAAAAAGAAAGAGAAATAGAAGAAGAAAAACAAAAAGTAGAAGAAGAAGAAGAAGAAGAAGAAAAAGAGGAACAACAACAACACCAAAACAAGAACAAGCAGTTTTGAGCAGTAGTCCGCGGACATGGTTAGGCCCTGCATGGACCACTGAAGGTTGGTCATTAGAACAGGAAACCAGGCCCTGCCGTGGCCTATGGTAGGTCATTAGAACAGGAAACCAGGCCCTGCCGTGGCCTATGGTAGGGCACTGAATTACTACGCTGGCGACCCGGGCTCGCTTCCGGCCCGTGTCATTTGCCAATCCTTTCCCATCTCTCTCTCCCCACTCATTTCCTATCTCTCCTCCACTGTCCAGTCAAAAATAAAGGCGAAAAAGCCCTTAAAATAAATTTAAAAAAAAGGAAACCAATCACATAATTATATGTAATAAAATTGGATATGTAATTTCGGAAAAAAAAACCTGGTTGTTGTAAAAATGAGCAGGTTCACCCAATATAACATGTGTGGTCACTGTTGTGACCATTTGTTTTTTCACCCTACTCTGCTAACTGTGCTAGTCCTTACAAGCCTACCAAACACATAGCAGCAGCATCCCTAGGGGTTTAGCATTTGGGTTAGGGTCTATGTTAACAGCTTATTGATTAGATACTTTAGGCGAAGTAGCATGCCGAAATCCAGCCTGATAGCTTAAAGGCACACTGTGAAATATTTTTAGTAGTTCTTTTTCAGAATTCATGCTTCCCCTCTCAAAAATGTTGCCTTTTTCACAAATACATATCACCATTATTACATTCTATGACTGCATTATGACTGGGAACATTGCACTTTTCAGACATGAAAAGGGGGGTTGTCTTCATGCCCGCCATTTCGAATTTCCAGAAATAGCCATTTTAGCGCCAAAACTTACTGTACTTTGGTTATTCTATTAAATATTAGCTTATTAGTAAATATTAATATATATTTAAAAAAAATTGGCCATAGGCAGTACAGTTTCAAGGAACAGCATATACTGTAGTTGCAATACTTACTCTGGCCACCATCCTACATACAGTGAGGACGCCGTCACCTTTCACCCTGCCATAGCTCCAGTGGCACAAACCAAACGGTCAGCTTTTTGTTTATCTGCCTTAAGGTTTTGCTCTCACCTAATGCATTTAGATGAAGCTACATATTAGTGTCATGCCTGTAGCTCCAGTGGCGCAATCGGTCGGCGCGCGATACTTATAAGACAGTTCCCCACGAGAAATGCAGAGGTTGTGAGTTTGATCCTCACCTCGTAGAGCATTTAAATTCTGTTTACACGTTAAGGCGTGTAAATTTCAAATGATGCAAGTGTAGCCTACATAATAATAGCTGTGCTTAGCTAGGCAATTTGGCAGATTAATTTTGAGTATGGAGATGTGAATGCCATTTTTAGTCTGATTGTGTGTGCGTGCGTGCGTGCGTGCGTGCGTGCGTGCGTGTGTGTGTGCGTGTGTGTGTGTGTGTGTGTGTGTGTGTGTGTGTGTGTGTGTGTGTGTGTGTGTGTGTGTGTGTGTGTGTGTGTGTTACTGCGTGCATCTTAACACGATTTATGTAGTATACCTTACGGCCTGGCCCAGGGAGATGCAGGTTACTTGAATTGAATGTGATAATAGGAGCTTGTCTACATTGATGACCTGCCCATGCAGGAAGGGACATAACAACATGTTGGGCCTTATGTACAGTCAATTCCAATGGACCCATATACAAATATACCCACTTCAAAAAAATGCTCAAATATACAGTATACTCACCATAAAAAAGTAGACTACACCACTGGGGATAAGGTGTGATTGAGGGCGCCATGTATATAAGAGGGCCACACACAGTCCGACTTTTGTAGACACGGTATATGGCTGTGCGGGTTCATCCACGCTGATTGTACATAGGGCCCACAAATTGCTGCTACGCCCCTTCAGCCATATACTGTATCTACATCAATCAGACTGTGTGGGCCCCCTATATGCACAGGGCCCTGGTTACTTGGTCACACTTTACCCCCTGTGTGACACGCTGTGTTAAGCAGCTTCGTGCAGCTTTTAAGGGCTTTCTCCTTTTCAATATCAATATAAATCAAACATTCGCTGTATGTCTCCTTCACCTGCTATGATATCATCTCATCTCAGCAGAGTGACATGGGTGTGGTGGGGGTGGGGGTGGGGGGAAGAACTCAGACCTGGCCAGAAAGATTGCTAGCCCCTGAAAATAATCTAATTGTTTTAATTGACAGCTGAGCCCTGGGAGGTGTTATTTTTTGTTGCTCCCACCTAATGCATTTAGATGAAGCCGCATATTTCCATCACAACTATAAGAAGCACGTTGTTTGGCTCCAGTGGTGCAATCGGTCAGTGCACTGTAGGCCTACTTGCAAGTCAGTTCCTGTAGAGCAATGCTGAGTTGGGGTGCGAGCCTCACCCGGAGCATATTGCGTTGTTATTCACACCAAGGTACCAATGTTTGCATTGGCATGATGCAAGTCTGCACATATGAGCAAGCTAGGCTTCTCTGGCAGTGTTTGCGAGAAATATCAAACTTTTTTTTGTTCTGACCTCTAATACTTTATGTCTGACATCTTAAGATGTGCAACCTCTCCACCAAACAAGTTAAAAGTAAAGCTAATTTAATAACATGGCATCATCCTGTGTCCTTGACCTGTCCAAGTGTCTCAGCCGCCTGCTTCAGAGTGATGTGCCTTATGCACTGAATAGTACAAGGGATGTTCCAAATCCTGATTTTTAAGGTTCTGCCGAATACCTAATATCCACTGCCTGAGATTTTGCCGAAGCTGAATATGAATCCTACTTCAATCACTAAAACCGGAACTGAACCCCACCAACAAGGAAGAATCCGGAACTGAACCCCACCAACAAAGAAGAATCCGGAACTGAACCCCACCAACAAGGAAGAATCCGGAACTGAACCCCACCAACAAGGAAGAGTCCGGCTTGTGCTGCTTACTAATGGCTGGTTTAAGCTAGTGTTGCACCGATACCATTTTTTGGCCCCGATATCCGATATCTGGCTGTGCAGTATCTGCCGATACTGATACCATACCGATAGCACCCTATTTGAAATGTATATATATAAAGGGCTGCATAGCTACTACTTGGATGTAAAATCATTGCATGGCTTTGTCAGGCTGCTGCCTACCTTTGTGTAACAGGAAAAAGACTAATACAAAGTAAATCCAGCATAACTTTTTAAATACCTCTATGAAATAGCTAAGTTCAAGGCTGCGTTCAAGTGTCATACAAGCATCTGTAAATGGTATGGATGCCCTATTTGTTCGTACTCGCCGATACCGATACCACCATTATAGTGCCGATCCGGGCCGATACCGCAACACTAGTTTAAGCTACTGGACAGGTTGTAGAGCGGTTCTGGTAGGGTGGAGCCAGCCTCGCGAGCCATCCTACGTACTTCCGCCAAAGGATTGGCTCCACTAATGTAGTCTGGCCGTGCTTCTCTGTGGAGTGCCTGGAACAGTAGAATTTTGATCGCAACGCCCCCCAGAAAACAGCCAATAATCAAATACGCCCCCCACGTGGGAACGAAAGGGGGAGGACGCTTGTGACAATGACGTACACATCTGCCCCAGAGCCATTGGTCTGCGCTATGTTGTTGTTGAGTAACTGCCAGCGATTGGGTTAGAGGTGTCCAATAATTTCAAACCATAACTGAGTGCAAACTTCCTGCTTCCTACAATCGCTTCAGAGCAAACAAATGCCAGACCATGAATACGAAATGAAATGGTAGTATTATGGGATGGTCAGGACAAGGCTACCAGTACCCACCACAGGTTTCGGATGAAGCCTTGCTCCCCTAAGGGAGTGTTATGGTCCCCTAAGGGGGCGTTGTCCCCTCTTTAGCCCCTCTTTCTTCTTCTCTTTCTGTGGCGTGTGCACAGTGCAGTCAGAGAGAATAGAGAGAGAGAGAGAGGTTCCATTGGCCCATTGTTTCCGGGTTCTATTATTGCAAGGGGGGAGGGGGGAAATCCCCCTTTAGGCAGACCTAGACAGACCTAAGGACTGTTCTATTCAATGCTAGGAGTATTATGACACGCCCCTTTAGGCAGACCGGAACCTGGTCATGTTAGGTGCCCATAGCAACCTATTATGTTGGCATATCTCTATATACTCTGGTGCAGTGCAACATTGACACAACCTCAAGGGGCAGTCTTGTGAACTTCCATGATGAGGTCACGGTGGAGTCAAACAATGGTGGACAATATTAATGAGAGTCCCGTTGCCTACCTGAACTCTGATGATACCTCTAGTATCGAGCGTAGTGCTTTGATCATTCTAAAGGAAGCGTGTACACACGGTTGCATGCGTAACTTAAGTTACACAGTAGGCATACCCCGGACCTAATGTTGATTCTGAGACAGGTGATATACATGCTAGGCCCTGTTTCTTCAAAATATACTCAAGGTCTTTTTTCTGCAATCTCCTCGCATTGTATTCCACCATATTAACACTGCATACAGTGTGCATTACATTTAAAATTGTATAAAACATATAACTTAGCCCTTATTCATTGTAGATCGCCACAACAGGCAGCAGCTGTCGCCTTTTGTTTCTCCCTCTGTTTAAATTATTAAACTTTATTACATGCTCAAGGCCCAAAGGAGACAATACAATACACATATTAAAAAAAACCAAAACATCACACATTCATATTTACACATTTTATAGAACAACAACAACAACAAAACAACAACAACAAAAAAGAAAGGTAGTGGAGGCACACATACCAGTGTTCCCATATTTTAGACATGTACGTCACAGAGCTCTGACTTGGATCTATATCTGAACAATAAGCTCATTCGTGGATCGGTCCAGCCTGTTCATAAACTTAAAAGTGATATGTCACACCAAAGCCATAAAAGTAAACCCAGTCTGCAGAACAGCTGGCTTGCTCTACTACTTTTTGGTTTCTTCAGGAGAATCCGTAGACAGTCATTGTAGGCTACTTTCAGCTTGAGCAGGCTCTTCTTCTTGTATCTGATCCAGAGTGGAGCTGTGTTAAGAGGGGAGCAGTAAGTTCGCAACAGATTGGCTTTTACTTCTGTAGTGCAGTGATGGAATTTTCTGTTTAAATCTTTGAGTTAGACCGCAGAATGGTCGTTTGGTCAAAGTGGTCGTTTGATTGGTCACATGGCATTGACCAAGGCAGTGCAGAGGCAGTTTGAATCATAACGTCTCACACATCCTTCTGCTGTCTGAAATGGGCAGGGCCCTGGGCAAAATCATCTGAAAGGGCCCCTCCTTAACACATACAATGTAATAGGGACCCAACTCTGCCCCCCCCCCTCCCCCCATCTGCCTGGGCCCGGGACAACTGACCCATTTGTACACACCCCCCACCCCCAGTCAGGTCTGCAACACTTGCGTCAGAATGCAGAGGCCGTCCCGCGAGAGTTCGAAACACCTTTACTGCATCCAGATGAATCGATATGATGGTGTGGAAGGGCCATCACTGGGGATGAAGAACACGCTCCGTCTGCCATGGCAATGAGCCCTACATACTCTTTGGCGTCAGGAACATCCTTGGTTGTTTGGTTGGTACCCAAGAGGGCCAGG
>NC_085860.1:55159746-55164746 GCF_034702125.1 Engraulis encrasicolus | reverse complement strand
TAGCCATTTTGTTCGTTCTTAAGACCAACGTTGTAACCAAGGTCTTGAGTTGGTCTTAAAGGATTTATCCGGAGTTGGAACAAGTTTGCCTGATTTTTGCATGTTTGGGATGAAATACAGTCACTCTAGAGCAAAATCAAGGCAAAAGGATGCGTTTTGAGAAAGTTTGATAATATCACGTTAGCCTCGTTAGCCATATCAGCTATGCAATATGAAAGATGCGGGCATCGTTTTTCGGCGGTTACACACATTTCAAAAACACAACATTTTAAAGTCTTGCACAGCTCAAAACAATGTCACACTTACCTCGTAATATGTTGAGGGTATCCACACATAAACCAAAGTGTCCAAAGTCCTTCATGTATTCTTGAAAGGTCTGCAGAATGTGTTTTGTGAAGCTACTACCTTGAGAATATCTAAATTACGGACAAGACAACTATTTGACACTAAAGCCCACCAAGTAGATTGCCGAGTGCGTCGCACCATCAGCTATGATTATTTCCATAGCGAGTAACCACAGCTGATGGTGCGACGCACTCGGCAATCTACTTGGTGGACTTTAGTGTCAAATAGTTGTCTTGACCGTAATTTAGATATTCTCAAGGTAGTAGCTTCACAAAACACATTCTGCAGACCTTTCAAGGATACATGAAGGACTTTGGACACTTTGGTTTATGTGTGGATACCCTCAACATATTACGAGGTAAGTGTGACGTTGTTTTGAGCTGTGCAAGACTTTAAAATGTTGTGTTTTTGAAATGTGTGTAACCGCCGAAAAACGATGCCCGCATCTTTCATATTGCATAGCTGATATGGCTAACGAGGCTAACGTGATATTATCAAACTTTCTCAAAACGCATCCTTTTGCCTTGATTTTGCTCTAGAGTGACTGTATTTCATCCCAAACATGCAAAAATCAGGCAAACTTGTTCCAACTCCGGATAAATCCTTTAAGTTGTTCTTAAGTTGTTCTTAAGTTGGTCTTGCGTCTAAAGACCAACTGAAGACCAACTTAAGACCAACTCAAGAGCAACTTACGACCAACTCAAGACCGACTTAAGACGGTTAGCAACGACAAGAATCGAGAAACGGAGTCCAGGTCAGTACACTTGTGTGAGCGCTGATATAACAGACAGAAAAAAAGACCGATGCTGTGTCTCAGATGGCGCACTTATGGCAGTGCACTGACGGTCAGTGCATAGCAGAGATGGGACCAAGTCACTAATTTGCAAGTCGCAAGTAAGTCTCAAGTCCTTCCAATCAAGTCAGAGTCAAGTCACAAGTTACGGCACATTTGACCAAGTCAAGTCCAAGTCCAAGTCGTGCCAAAGCCAAGTCAAGTCCAAGTCCAAGTCTTATTTTTTCCAAGTCCTTAACAAGTCACCTTGTATTTTAGGTGCAATATTGACAAATACTTTTGGTCATAAATTCATTACCTCTCCACACTGCTTTGCATGTCCCCCTTCGCCAGTCATGTCCTTTACGAAAATCGACCATGGTATATCATGATTGCATGGTTCGGCATGGTTTTTGGTTTGACTAGGTTTAACTATAAAATGAACCATGGTTTTACTATGAAAACTAACCATTATTCATTAAATTACACTTAGCTGCCGCTTTTTTCATCCAACGCATCTATTGGTGTTAGTCCATGAAGCAATGTGGGGTTAGGTGCCTTGCTCAAGGGCACTTCAGCCATGAGTAGAGGTGTAGGGAGAGGTAAGGGTGGGATTCGAACCTGCAATTCTGTGATCTTCAGTCCAATTCCCTAACCATTACACCACAGATGTGAACAAGTTTTTATGTTTTTTGGGTGACCATGCAACCCACAATTAACCATGTTTTTTTTTTTTTTTTCTAAAGCATCGTTTGTGATTATGGTTAAGCCATAGACACAAACCAGGCTGAAAAAAATGTGAAAATCATGAATAACCATGATCCATGGTTAGTCAGGAACCACATTTTTCATGGTTACCAAAAAAAACATGGATAAGCCACAGTGATACTATGGATGGTTCAGAATACTTAGAGAGACCATGGTTACTACAGTAAAACCATGAACGATTTTCGTAAGGGGTTCTAAACAAAAAATAGCAGGCCTACTGGTACTGTTTAAGGGTAAATTGTTTAGTTTTCCTTTCTTTCAAGCATTTTTTTTCCACACACAAATGCAAAATATATATATATTCACTGACTTGGAATACTATTGCAAGTCATTGCAAGCTAAAACTGTCAAGTCAAGTCTCGAGTCAATAGCATACAATTCGAGTCAAGTCACAAGTCATTCCTAATATTGGCAAGTCAAGTCTCAAGTCGAGTCATTTGTGACTCAAGTCACAAGTCAGTCCAAGTCACAAGTCACAAGTCCACATCTCTGGTGCATAGTGCTCACAGTGTACAGGGGGTCTTTAGTGCATAGTGTCGTGGAAAAGTCTCAGCACTATGCACTGTGCCCTGACTGGAAGTGACGGTTGAGCTAGCATTAGCTCACCAAAATATCGGTTGGCTACTGTTTACATTGCACAGAGTATTGTGCTTGTATTTACATTTCCTTCATCCCAACTGGCAGCTATTCCGTATACAATACTTGGCTTGGTATTAAAAGGTTGGTGTCTCAGCAACATTACTTACAGAATTAGGAGACTGATGACCAAAGTCTTCTACTGAACTGAACATCACGTTTCTTCTGTTTTATTATCAAAATGGCGGCCGTTTAGTGCGTGCAGTGTCCATCGTTCAAGCACTGCGTTTTTCGCCATTGTTAGGGCATCATCCGGGCGCTATTAGTGCACTGAACTAACAAAACATTTCAGTGTAAGTGTTAAGAATTGTGGGCCCTGAGTCCCCTGAGCCCTCAAAAGTCAGACCTCTCCTCACTGCTCTTAGCAGCTGCCCATCCCCCGTTGCTGGTGGGCTACCTGTCCCACCTCCCTCTACTGCTCTGCTTTCTCTGCTTGACCTGTACACCGGTGATTTTCCACTCCTGGCCCTTGGCTGTGTTGCTAGGGGCCCCCGGCAACAGGCACACCCCCTGGCTCGGCACCCTGCTGTGCTGCTGTGTGCATATAGGGCCAGGACACAGAGGTCACTCCTCAGACCACTGTTCGGACGGGGAATCTATGGGACCCAACTCTCTCTCTCTCTGCTCTTGGACGTATCGGGGCCCCAGCGTCCACTCGTGTACTCTTTGTTTGCCGTGCGTCTCTGAGATAAAATCACGGTTTTCACGGTTTACCACGGTTCACGGTTTTCACGGTTTGCATTCCCATCTGTGTGTGTCTGACTTCATTGGACATCTTCATACTGTTCTGGCCGGACAGCCTGTGGTGTTTGTTGTACATCTGATCCAGCCCCTATCATACAGTCCTTTTTCGGGTGCACACAGCACTACATTTTTTACATGGTCCCTCTCGCCGGATACAACATTTGCCACGGTGAAGATGTCCTTCCCTGAGGTCAGCGTTCGTCCTCGCCGTGAGCCCCACCAGCCTCGTAGGCTCGACGAGTTCCTGGTGACTCTGCCACAGCGACGTCTGCCCCAGGATCAGACACACACAGACATGGCCTTCCCCGTCACTGGAGACAGCAGGCCCCGGGAGGTGACACAGTCTCCCCCTGCTGCACAGACCCATGACACTTCGGCAGCGTTTCTTGCCGTCCTTCGTCAGCTACGAGAGGACAACAGGCAGATTCGGAGGGAGATGAGGGACGACTGCAGGAGGATGCGTGCAGACAATCGGCAGATGCAGGAGGAGAATCAGCAGCTGAAGAGAGATGTACAGTTCCTCATGCAGCTGCACCAGGCTGGTCTCCAGGTGCCAGCAGCGACAGCACCAGAGCTTCGCCAGCATGCCCCAGGAGCAGAGGCACGTCCCTTTCCGCCTCCACCTGCATTGCCAGATGATGACTTCCCAACGCCTCCTTCACCAGTATTCTACGCTTCTGCTGCAGCAGCATCACCGCCACGAGAGCCACGACTGCAGCAGCAGTCCTCTCCGGTGTATGCGGCACCAATGAAGCCCAGGAAGAGTCTGCATCAGCCACCAGGTCAGACTTACTCATCCCATCCTGTGCTCACGCCTGAGTACAGAGCTCCATATAGCCCACGCCACGCTTCATCTGCAGAGAGGCCACAGCCTGCGCCTCACTCATCAGCAGATCAGAGGGCCATGGGTTGGGGCCAGCACAGGCAGCCACAGTCTCCGCGTCAGTCAGCGCGACTCCCATCTCCGCCCTGTCAGGAGACGTCCTACAGGGGCCCGAAGATGAAGATCCCGCTGTTCACCAATGACGACCCCCGCCAGTTCAACCGGATGCAGCTCGCCCTGGACAACATCCTGCCCCCTGATGCCACGGAGCGGTTTAAGTACCAGATCCTGCTCGACCACCTCAAGCTGGAGGATGCTCTGTTAGTAGCAGACGCCTACTGCCACAGCAGCTCCCCCTACAGCGACACCATGGCAGCTCTTACAAAGCTGTTTGGTCAGCCCCACAAGCTGGCCCTGAGGCAGATCAGTAGGGTCCTGGCTGAACCCCCCATCAGCAGCGGTGACCAGAGGGGCTTCCGGAACTTTGCCCTCAAGATTCAGGCACTGGTGGGCATGCTCAACAAGATGGGCACACAGGAGCAGCTGGAGCTGAGGTGCGGCTCACACGTGTCTCGTCTGCTCCCAAAACTGCCACACGAGCTGCGTGTGGCATTCAGAAGGCACGTGGGCCCTCACCGTGTTCCTGTTCCCACCTTGTTGGACTTCGCAGAGTGGTTGGAGCATGAAGTCCAGGTCCAGCTGGATGAGCAGTTGGACCCTCCCCCGAAGCCGGCAGAGAGCCATTCGGGTCACCAGGAGGACATGCCAGCTCAGCAGAGCACAGTGTCACGCCCCACCACTGTCCTCTTAGCTGACTGCCCTGCCAAGTCATCAGGCACACACCAGTCATCATCATCATCTTCTTCGTCATCTTCATCGTCGGCTCGTCAGAGAGAGCCACAGAAGTTCTGT
>NC_085860.1:55142246-55144746 GCF_034702125.1 Engraulis encrasicolus | reverse complement strand
CACACACACACACACACACACACACACACACACACACACACACACAGCATGGTTGCACAGGGGACTTATCTCCCTTAGAGAACGACACAGAGAGAGCGAGTGAGGGAGAGAGAGAGAGAGAGAGAGAGAGAGAGAGAGAGAGGAAAGGAGAAAGAGAGAGAGAGAGAGAGAGAGAGAGAGAGAGAGAGAGAGAGAGAGAGAGAGAGGAAGAGAGGAGAGAGAGAGAGAGAGAGAGAGAGAGAGAGAGAGAGAGAGAGAGAGAGAGAGGGGAAAGGAGAAAGAGACAGTGAGATGAAGGAATAGAGAAAAAAGAGAGAAGGTGAGATGTAGACTGGGAGGAAGAGAGAAAGGGAGAGAGGGGAGGGAAGAAAGGAGAGAGTGAGCAAGGAGAGAGGAGAGGGGAGGGAAGAAAGGAGAGAGTGAGCAAGATGGGCGGATGGAGAGAGGGAGAGATGGAGGTATGGCGGCGGAAAGCAAACTTGGAACTTCCCACACTCAAACTTCATCTCCCCTCTCCTAGACACACCCCTCTCTTCATATCCAAAGTGATCGAGAGAGAGAGAACGGGACTCACACAGCGCTCGCTCGCTTTCCAAATGAAGTGCTGAGAGAGCGCGAGTGACAGACAGGGGACAAACTGAGCATACTGTGGTCTTCACAAGCAGACACATTGCACTGCTGCAGTGGGCCAAGGACAGACTGCAAAGCACTTACAGAACAGCACAGCACTGTGCTTGTGTTAATACAACAGAACATGTTCATCTGGATGGAACATTCTCATGTACATTAGTCAAGGTTAACGTTAAGACGCTGCGTTGTAATCAACAAAAAAGGGGGGTTCCACACGCTTCTGTTTTTACATCTGGTGCATCAACGGGAGGGAGGCAGGTAATCTTGAACGAAGAGAAGAAACCGGAGCAATGTTGTGCACTTGAATTAAAAAGAAAAGCATCCCATCTGAGCTGCTCCGGTGTCTTCTCTTCGTTCAACACCGTGTTGTGAATTTGCTGTTACCAAAATGGCAATGACCAAGTCGTAGTGCTTTACTAAAAGCCCTGTGATGTGTCATAGTATTGTACTACTATGACTTATGCTAGACCCAGCCACTATGGACCTTACGCATCTAAGAATCCTGGTCCTAACCTACTTTGACCTTATGACTCTACAATCTCTATCTATCTCTTCTTCCTCTGCCTTCCTGCTATTTCTGCCTCTCCTCTCTACCTCTCCTTTAAATCCATCTCTAATGATGCTTTTTCCCATTTGTTAAGCACTTTGAGTTGCATGCCTTGTATGATACAGTGCTATACAAATACAAGTATTGTTATTATGAAATTATTATTATTACTATGATAGTTAACTTTTCAATGCCTATTACAGCCTTCCACTGGTGCAGTGTGCATTACGGAGTAAAGTACGTCAGCTTTATTACATTACATTACACTTAGCTGACGCTTTTCATTTTATTCAAAGCGACTTACAGTTATTATTTGTCAGGGTATTGGTTACCGTCCCTGGAGCAATGCAGGGTTAGGTGCCTTGCTCAAGGTCACTTCAGCCATGGAGATGTAGGGAGAGGTCAGGGGGGATTCGAACCTGCAACCCTCAGATTGATAGACCAACTCTCTAACCACTAGGGCACGGCTGCCTAGTTTATTGTCAATTTCTAAATGCACCAGTCATACAAAGAATTGAACTTACATTTCTTACTTTCCTATGCAAGGACATACCTGTACAGTAGCCTATGTATCTGAAGACATAGAAGGTTTGTTCAGGTTTATTCAGGCGACCCGAGTAAACCTTCAAAGCGTAGCTACAGTGTGCAGACTGCAGACCTCTACTCTTTCTCTCTAAAGACTCCAAAACGTGGAAATATATGACTTGATTTTCCATTTGTTAACACAACAAGGACACATGGAGTGTGATTGCATATACGTATCTGATCATGATCTGAAACATGCATGAACGTATTCATTCAATGAAACAGCATCGCAACACAGACAACATGAAAGCAAATGTTTAAAAGATAAGATTTGCATTACTGAACAAGGATACTGATTCTCTAAGCATGTGAACTCAGAGCTCTGTGATTAAATGATCATTATCACTGAATAAGTAATAATTAGTCTACCAATAGATGACTAAAGGCAAGCTAAGGCTTCACACAGGTCTGCCTGTGGTTGAATATCTAGATATGAATATAGAGGGATCTAATTGTTCAGTAATGTGGTTACTTTTTTGTTTTTTATTCAACTTGCTGTCATGGAGGACTGGATTGCAATAGAAGGCTTTTAGTCAACTTGCATAGGCAGTCACACTCTGACTTGGTCGGTCTCATCTGAATTCACTTTGCTCTAGTAAGACACATGGCCTCCCTGGCCCTCGCCAACTGTCTGAGATCTGGTATTATGACCAGTGATTAAAACAGCAGTGCCACCACTACACCCACCAACCCCTCTTCTGGCTTTCTCAAATACAGACACCATTTGTCCAAAGAGAG
>NC_085860.1:55132246-55137246 GCF_034702125.1 Engraulis encrasicolus | reverse complement strand
TGTGTGTGTGTGTGTAATACATCAATCTACCTTTGTGAGGCCACTGCTATTGGAGCACACCCACATGCTGGGGCCCTAGCTCCATATGGGGTACAAATCCTGGACCACACATGTTTTAAACCCTTTTGCTGGTGCAGTTGTCTTGTTACTAATGAAAGTCAAAGTGTAAAAACATGTCCACACTGAGAGGTTAACGTTAGGGATTGTTGTGGTTTGGGCACAGTTTAGCATTCTTTAGCTATTGTTAGGGTTAATATTAATGGAAGGGCCCCACAAAGATAGGAATGGCCCCACAAGGGCCCCACAGATATATCAAAGTTGGGTTGCGTGTGTGTGTGTGTGTGTGTGTGTGTGTGGGGGGGGGGGGGGGGGGGGGGGTATGGGTTGGGGGGGTTGTTTGTGTGTGTGTGTGTGTGTGTGTGTGTGTGTGTGTGTGTGTGTAGTATATAGAATGAGAAACTCAACCGTGAACCTCAAGGACCACAACACAGCACAAAAGAAGAACTTTTCAAAGTAGCTTTTTCAAGAAAGGCAGGAAGTGTGTGTGTGTGTGTGTGTGTGTGTGTGTGTGTGTGTGTGTGTGTGTGTGTGTGTGTGTGTGTGTGTGTGTGTGTGTGTGTGTGTGTGTGTGTGTGTGTGTGTGTGTGTGTGTGTGCAGCTTGTCCTCACTCAAACTCCACTCAACTTTATATCTGGTGACGGACCTCACATTCCTCTGCACAGATGGAGAGAAAAAAAACATAATCTCTCTCTCTCTCTCTCTCCTTTTCTCTCTCTCTCTCTCTCTCTCTCTCCGTCAGACAGATTGAGCGACAGCGAAAGGGATGTGTGACAATGACCTGTGGGTAGCGGAAAATTGATTAGCACAGGAGGACATGCGGGAGAATGGCACAGCGGTCTGCTAGCTTGGAAACCACAAGCTGATGGATGTTTCAAGCAGAAGCAGCAGGGTCTGACTGGCCATCTGGCATAGTGGGCATTTCCCGGTGGGCCCTGCACCCTCGTGGGCCCCTATTTTCAGAAATGTAAATATAAATATATATATATATATATATATATATATATATATATATATATATATACTGTTTATATGTTATTTTTTTAACATTTCTGAAAATAGGGGCCCACGAGGTTGTGGGGCCCACCGGTTAGTCAGTTAGGGCTTCCGCACACCGGCTCCGACAAAGTGCTGAGCACTGCTCAGCTAAAATTCGATTCCATTGTTTTCAATAGAACCACGCACACTGGCGCCGATGTCCGTGGATATTCGCCGATGTCGGATAGCAATTAGAGACAAGTTCTATTTTGTCGGCGCCGCCCATTGACTATCAATGCAATGTTCGTGTGAAATTGGGTTTGGGGGTCCGAATTTTGTCGGAAGCAAAAGTGTGCCGCGGTGCTGTCGGAGCCAGTGTGCGGCCGGCCTTATGCGCCGCTAAGTATGAGGGGCCCCTTTAAGCCAAAAGTGCCCGGGCCCTATTCCCCCCAGTCCAGCCCAGCCCCGAGAACCAGTGGTAACAGACTGAGCTCTGTAAGGACACAATGGCGCTGCAGTCTATCAGACGAATCATAGCCTGCTGCCTAGTGCTTACCTGGCAAATTATCGACTCACACACAGGGTTGCCAGATGAGGCTGATGATTTCCAGCCCAAAAATTGCTCAAAACCCGCCTAGAAGCACAAAATTCCGCCCAATTCTATTGATGTCTATGGCGAAAATTGGGTGGTTTTTTCTGCTAAATGCCAATTTTACCCGCACACGGCCATCCTAAGCAGCCCAATTGGCCGGGAAACAGCCCAATCTGGCAACACTGCTCACACGATACACTGTTGAGCTGCCCGTTCAATGCCACCACATCCACTTCAAAAGCAGAGACTGAAGCAGAACAGGCTGGCTGGGAGGAAAGGAGACTGCTGTTCTCTTCACAGCAGTGAAAGGGATAAACTTGCGGTGTTTATATACGGTAGAGTATTAGTAAGTTGCTGGCACCACACAACCAGAGGAGCACAGTGTGAACTGTAGCCTACATTCAGTTTGAAAAAACTGAGTAGACTGATAATGTGATACACTTCTTAGAACTTGGTAAATGGACTTGAACTTGAAAAGTTATTCACACTTCAAAAACAAAATTCGCTTGTGGCACCACAACAGCAGAGGAGCAATAACTGAAATAACTGAGTAGTCTGAGACTCTTAAACCCTTAATACCAGGAGGTGTAATCACCTTCCCTCACCCCTAACCTTCAGCCTTTTTCTGGTTTCCTAAAAGGTTGCTGTCCTTGGTATCTTTTTTGCAGCTAAAAATGACTATTTCTGGAAATTCAAAATGGCGGACCATGGAGAAGATCCCCCTTTTCATGTATGAAAAGTGCAATTTTCCCAGTCATAATGAATACTTAGAATTTGATGGTGGTGGTAAGTATTTATAAAAAAAAAGGTAACACTAGTGAATGGGCAGCATGAATGCACCTTTAAGGTGTGTGGGAGTGATATCATGTTTTGGTTAATCCACATTACCTGGGGACCATTCCATCAACGGCGGTTACCTCAAATCCGAGCTCAAGTCTAACTGCGCTATTTTTAGACAGTGATCCGTTCCATCAGCCTTGCTAACCCGAAACTCAGCTGAGTTGCCACGGTAATTTATGCTCCAACTCTAACCTGGTAGCTCCCAGGTTAAACACCAGGCTAAATGAATCAGTGTTGCAAAAGAAATTTACCTGTAGGAAACAATGTCACAGTGGGCACGTTCCGCTTAATTCCCGCCATCATTTTACGAGATCAAAGCGAACCAGTCACTCGATTTTAATAGTCTATGATGTGATAATGCCAGTAAAAATACAATAGTTACCACTGTCTTTCATTTCGGGGGGATTTCTGTAAATCAGCACATTTTTAAAAAAAAAACTTTTATAGTGTTGATTTACTACTATGATCCTGAACAATTCCTTCCTCATAGACAAAGACGAGTGGCCCAGTGGACAGGTGCGCTGCCAAATATGTGGTCGCCCCGGGTTCAAATCTTGTATGGCGACAGGTTATAGAAATGGAAACTTCAAAACATAGGCCTACTTTTGCCTATTCTCTCCTTTGACGTCGCTTTGTGGCTGCCTTCATTTGCTATCAAGCAATAGGCCTACAGTTAAATGTAGGCCTAGGCCTAGACCTTTTACAGCATAAGCAATAAAAAAAACGTCTTCACAACCACCTTACAGACGCCGACGCTTGAGTTTGCATTGCAATGATTCAACAAATGATCTCTGTCTAACGTTTTACCTAGGCTATGCTTTATTTAATCCAAAAACAAATTCTTCTGAAAGATAAAATTAAAACCCCTAAGAGGATGCAAGCATTATATTTTCACGCATTGAAATGGTGGCATTCGAAATTTGGACGAGGCTCTCCTTTAGATGATTGAGTTGCGATCTGTCATTACGCATAGTGGGGATTGAACGCGGGCCTTTCAATTGGAATGCGGTTACGTTACCGCTCACCTACAGCTACTCGCATCACATAGCTGATAAAGACTTGATTTGACAAGGCATGCTCCAGTGTACAACATGATCACATTGTCGGCAATCGTTGATATGGACTTCCCCTGTACACCGTGCACGAGCGCAACGCCAGCTTTGATGAGCGCGGCTGAAGTGAAACTAGCCAAGGCGCAGCTGATCTTCAGTGGTGGAACGGTGTCAGAAGCTGCCGGTAGTTGAAACTCGGCTTTTGCGCGTAAGCGCCGCTGAATCCAGCGTCAATGATGGAATGGTCCCCTGTACTGATATTCCATACACGATGTAAACAAATATATTCTTGTTTAAAAACATGCAAATCTGTGTGGTCTCCCTTAATGTTGCTTCCACTTACGAGCCAATGGTTGTGACCCAGCCAAATTAACACCAAGGCTTCCTTTTCAATCAGAGAATAATTGAATTGGTGTTTGTTGAACTTTCGTGAAAACTAGCAAACAGGCCTGGCTATCATCATTCTGCAGGAGGACTGCACCTGCTCCCACCTGACTTGCATCCACATGCAGCTGGAATGGCTGGTCCAGTTTGTGTGCAGCTAGGAATGGAGCAGATGTTAACAAATTTCAAATTTCAAATTTCTTTATTAGAGGATAGCCTCTTGAGAAAAAAATCTTGTTTTCGAGAGGGTCCTAAAAAAAACGTACATAACACACACATTACATTCACACACACTGCAGCTCTTCCCCACCACACACCCCTATCTCTTACCAAAAAAAATAAAAAATAAAATAAAGTTAATACCATGGCTGAAAAAGTTCTTCATAATACAGGAGGAGAAAACCAAAGAAAACACAAAACAAATATTCATGTCCATAATGTTCATACATGTGTATAGAATCAAAACATCAACAAAAGCTTTGCGTTCCGGAAAGCCTCAAGATTCAAGATTCAAGAATTTATTGTCATTGTCAAAAAGGCAACGAAATTGTGTTTGGGGTACAATACTTAGTAGCAGCGGGTTAGCAGCAGAGATTAAGTGCATAATGCTCGACATCCCCCCCCCCCCCCCCCCAAACGTCCAACTGCTTCTTGTCAGGCCAGGAGCAATACAAATATCAATACAAATCATTTCTGAGCTCCAGTAGCAGACCAAGGGAGGCGGGTCAACCATGCCGTTTGGGAAAATGGTCATTGTTATGCTCTTGGTCAGACCGAGTCTCAGAGAGATTTGGAAGTCGATGATAATCAGGCTATCAGCACAGCATGGCCTTGTGCTGTATTCCCCTGCAGTGCGTATCAGGGCTTGACACTGGCACCTGCCAACAGGCCAAATGCTGGTAAAACTTGGCTGTGGCTGGTAACAAGTGTCACTAGCCAATTTGGCAGGTAGAACCAAGCTTATGTCATGGTATGACATATCGGAATTGTGTATATTCTGCACTTTGCCCCTTGTATAGCAATTGTTTGCATTTAAGTTCAAGAAAAAAGCTCATTATATCCCCGAAACGCGGAGCGTCGGGGATGTAATGGTTTT
>NC_085860.1:55114746-55119746 GCF_034702125.1 Engraulis encrasicolus | reverse complement strand
ATTTGGCAATAGGTAGCCCAGTTTCAATGAGCAGCATACTGTAGTTGCAGTACCTTTTTTGATCATTTCCTGCACAGTGTCCCTTTAAACATTTGATAGATATCTTCCAACTGAGTGGCCTACAGAATATTCACACCTGGTGCTGATGGGCATGCATGCAGGGCCGCTGACAGCTTTTGGCTGGGCCCAGGACAAAGTCATGTGAAAGGGCCCCCCAGCCCAATAGATTCAATGGAATGAGGACCCAATTCTGGGCCCCCTCTCTCCCTCTCCCTGGGCCCGGGACAACTGTCCCCTTTGCCACCCCCCCCCCCCTGTCAGCTTCCCTGCATCCATGTATCATCTTTCATAAACCATCAAATGTCCCAATATCACATCATGAGCCAATGAAGCAAATTCGTGGCGAAGCTTCTTCGGGAGACCTCAGCCTGACCCGTTCCCCTTTGGCTGCTTTTGATCTGTAAACCACGGCAACCACAGTTAGCGTGGCGATGTCTGTTTATTATATAGCTGCAACTCAAGGCTAATGAAAGGAATTTACTCTGAGTAGTTAGTGTTAGCTTACGTGTACCTGCTCTTCTGCAAAAGCAACATGGCTGTCTTTGAGTTTGCAGCACAAACTGACATTTTAATTGGTTTTCATTTCGTTAGCTCATGTTACAATGGTAAATAAGTAGGTAAGGGGTTTTCATAGTCTTCTTATGCAACACTATTTCCTTGACTAATTGGTAATTTTCCCCCAAGGGATTAAATATGGGGAACATGTCTAACAAGTAAAACCGATGTATTCTGCTGATAAATTCATAGATTTTGATAGTATATGATAGTATATACCATCAGAGTGGTGCAGAGGGCGTAGGACTAATGTATATTTATTGATCTACTGATCCACAGCACCACACACACGTCACCCTACTACCATCTGGCTGAAGATACGGAAGCATGCTCGCCCAGGATGTTTAACGGACAAGAGCCACTCCTCCTTCACTCTTCATCTCTTTTTCCAACCTACCCTTTTCTACATTTCTCTACATTTCATCATGTTTGCTTTTTTGGGAGATTTTTGATTTTTGCAAAGAAACTTCTTGAATTCATGACTACATGACAATAAATATCTTGTATGATGTATTGATTAGTAGGCGATAGCTATTGCCTCCTACTGTGTCTGCCTACCTGATTTTGAACATAAAAAGCCGCCACAAGGGTTATGGATAAATATCATAATCATTATGTATGTGACACATTACGCATGAAAAAAAAAACATTACCATGTGAAAATGTGCACACAGAGTGAGATAGTGTTCTTATTTAAGAATAAGCACATTGTGATGAGAAACCATTATATTAGCGCTAACGGCACTCAACCATTATAATATATATAATTTATATTAGTGCTAACGGCAAATGCCAGGCACCTATTATGTGGCGCTTAACACACAATATATAGGCTATCATATATATCATTGTGAAAATATAGTGAAATTACCCTCTTATTTGAGCATATATTGTAAATGAGCTCGTGCTTGACTTAGAGTGGAGTCTTTTGTATGGAAACAGACACTTGTGTGGCTGGCTGCTACCGCTGGCGGTGGATCATTGGGAGTGTGAATTCTATCTCCAGATAAGGATCAGTCTAATCTCTGCAGGAGTTTCTTTTGTGCATGCACGCAGGCAAGGGCATACGCACACACATGCACGCAGACACGCTTGCGCTCAAACACACACTCTAACTATCTCACACTCATGCATACACACACATCCACTCTCTCTCTCTGTCCTTCATACACATGCACGGTCTCTCTTACACACACATATGTGCACACGCACACAGACACAGGCACGCTGTCTCTCACGCACACACACACACACACACACACACACACACACACACACACACACACACACACACACACACACACACACACACACACACACACACACACACACACACACACAACCATCTCCTCTTTATCCTACCTTTGCTCGACACACACCTCAGAGCGAAGGGGGGTATTTTATCATTTAACGCCTGGTGTTTGCTATATTTTTATACTTATCTGCAGTAGTTAGTATTTCTTGCGTAAGTGTGTGCTGTGTGTGCTGGGGCCACAACGCCGTCAGAGAAAGTTTTCGAAACTTTCTGAAATCCATCCAGCAGCTTCTAAGTGCTGCGTGTTTATCTTGCATGTAATCAAATCGGTAGGGGACCAGCAGTGTTGCAGTGCTGCTGATAGTGTTTCACTGCAACGCGCGCGCGCGCCTGCCTTCACTTCGCTCTGATAACAAGCAAAAACACTGTGCTTTCAGGTTGGGCTGTATTTTTCTGCAGCAGAAAAACATCATTTCAGCTGTTTCTCCGCAATTTATCGGTGACATTACCATAACAGCAGGAGGACACAGTACACAGCCTGCTGAAAAAAATAAAGGTAAATGCTGTCAGGTTTAAGTTTGATGCGAATAAATAAAACTTAATAAACTGTAAAGAGAAATAAACCAGACAAAACCGAAAGAAACTACAAATGACATCTATGAATACAGTACATTTCTTCGCCATTTAATGATTTTTTTAATGCATGACAATTGTTTTCTTTTATTTAGTTATTTATTTATTTATTTATTACATAAGCAAGCCATATGACAGCCTGTAGGCAAACAACACAGATTTCACCAGAGATGTTGTCCACAGCGGTCAGAGTTAGCAATGGCATGAGAATAGGAGAGAGAGCACCACCACCAGCAGCTTCCATGCTGAATCCCAAACCAAGTTCTGGAATCCACTTCCGCCCCAAAGTCTCAAGTCCCCAAGCATGAGATTCGCCCATTGAGTCCGGTGATAAAAAGTCCATCACTACTTCATATGTGCCTCCCTTCCTTCCACTTGCTCCATCTAGAGCAGTGTTTCTCAAACTTTTTCAGACCGAGGACCACTTTGTCTCCCCAATCATGTTCAGGGACCACCTGTCAACTGAATTGGCAGTTGAGGGGTGGTAATTTGACACTGCCAATTTCGATGCAGATCGCTACCTTTTTATTCAAATTCACAAGCCTGTCTGTTGTGGTGAAAATAAGACTTCAGCTACATTTAGCTTTGTAATAATGTTACAATTATGGCCTACTGCTAGCTTGTCTTGGAAAAATAAAAATCCCCTCGCAGATCACCTGAGCTCTGTCACGGACCACTAGTGGTCCTCGGACCACACTTTGAGAATCACTGATCTAGAGCGAGAGCTTAGTGGATCAAGACCTTGCCTTGAGTTCGTTACACTTAATTACTGGGACCTTGACGCTCTCAGGAGAGGGCCACCCTAGTTTCCACCGCGTGCTCTGCTCTCTTCTCTCCTAGTGCTTGTCCTTCCAAGTGGATAAGCTGCTGTAGAGTAGTGAGGGTGACAGTTCTCTTCACAGTCACAGTCCCAGCTCTGTTTTAGAGCGAGGCTGAGCCAGTGAAAACCCCTCACATCATAGTCTGCAGTACTCTCTTTTAACACTCGACGCCAGAAACAGGCCAGGTATACGCTGCACTGTGTGGTACAGCTGTGTGAGTGTGCCGTTTGTCCATCTTCTTTGATATTCACCACAGACGGGCCACACAAGTGTTGGAGCATAACATCAGTGCAGGCCGCTGACAGCTTTTCCGGGGCCCAAGACAAAGTCATCTGAATTACCCAATACATACAATGTTATGGTGACCCAATTCTGGGCCCCCTTGTCTCCCTGGGCCCGGGACAACATACCTGTTTGTCCCCCCGCTGCAGAACATCACATGAGTATGGTATGAACACAATCGCTGAAGACACTCAACTCAGCTCTGCAAAAGGACAACAAATAGCGGACCACTGGCTTCTGGTGTTTTCAGTCGCAATGTCGTGAGAACATTTAACACTTTATTTTAGGGATACATCTATAAACACTAATTCATGCAATGTCAATGCCTGCATAAGTAACTTGTAAGGCATGCACTAAGCAAACGCTAAGGCCTACTAGGTCCTTACTAAGGTTAAATTGGTAATAAATCCCTTATTGTGCATGAACAAGACATTTGCGAATACACGCCTAACAAATTTTGTTTTTTCTTAGTACATGCCTTACAAGCTACTTATACAGGAACACCGTATGTATTAGTGCTAATAGATGTATCCCTAAAATAAAGTGTTACTGAACATTTATATCAACATTTAGCACAGAGCCAATATGGAGAGTCAACATGGTTTTTATATGCACATCAAACCCATCAACAGACATAGAAGAAATCACATTTCTTTTGTACATAATATACACGTGACTACACAACAGAGTAGCAGATGCCTTGATGGAATCAAGCAGAGGCATAGAAAAAAGTTGGGACTTTAAAAAAAAGGAATATATTTTGCAATGTGATATCTGTACACACATGCACGTGTGTGCGAACACACACACACACGTCATGCATTCTCACACACAGGTCCCCACACACTCACTCACTCACTCACACACACACACACACACACACACACACACACACACACACACACACACACACACACACACACACACACACACACACACACACACACACACACACACACACACACTTCAAATGATGCCATTTAGTGCGTGTCACAGTAGTTTTGTTTGTACAAAGTCTTTAAGTAATGACAAAAAGGCAGGACGACAGGTTATGACAACCATATCTGACAGGGGAATAGTCAGCGAAGGCTTTAAAATATATACTGTACTGGATATGGTGCCGATGTGAGATAGAACTTGAAAGGATGTGACGAGAGAAGAAAGAAAAGAGAGAGAGAAGAAAGAGAGAGAAGAAGAGAGAGAGGTAGGTGTGTGTGTGTGTGTGTGTGTGTGTGTGTGTGTGTGTGTGTGTGTGTGTGTGTGTGTGTGTGTGTGTGTGTGTGTGTAGGGACACACTGTTGTGTGTCGGATCAAGTGTGTGTGTGCGTGTGTGTGTGTGTGTGTTTGTGTTTGTGCGTGTGTGTGTGTGTGTGTGTGTGTGTTTATGTGTGTGT
>NC_085860.1:55084746-55097246 GCF_034702125.1 Engraulis encrasicolus | reverse complement strand
TGAGTGCTGACGAGTATGCGTTGTATGAGTGTGTGTGAGTGGTTGAGAAGTGTGTGTGCACATGTGTATGTGTTGTACGTGTGTGAGGGCTTGAGAAGTGTGTGTGCACATGTGTTGTGTGTGTGTGTGAGTGCTTGAGAAGTGTGTGTGCATGTGTTGTATGTAGCATGTGTGAGGGCTTGAGAAGTGTGTGTGCACATGTGTATGTGTGTGTGACTGCTTGAGAAGTGTGTGCACATGTGTCCAAGTGTTGTACATTTGAGTGGTTGAGAAGTGTGTGTGCACATGTGTATGTGTTGTACGTGTGTGAGGGCTTGAGAAGTGTGTGTGCACATGTGTTGTATGTGTGTGTGAGGGCTTGAGAAGTGTGTGTGTGTGTATGTGTTGTGCTGTATGTGTGTGAGCAGTTGAGAAGTGTGTGCACAGGCCTGCTGACAGAAAGGGTGGGGGTGAGGGCAAACAGTTATGTTGTCCCGGGCCCAGGGGAGAGAGGGGGGGGATACAGATACATAGCATACAGATACATAGCATGTCATGGGTGAGCGGTTAGGGCGTCAGACTTGCATCCCAGAGGTTGCCGGTTCGACTCGCGACCCGCCAGGTTGGTGGGGGGAGTAATCAACCAGTGCTCTCCCCCATCCTCCTCCATGACTGAGGTACCCTGAGCATGGTACCGTCCCACCGCACTGCTCCCCATGGGGCGCCACTGAGGGCTGCCCCCTTGCACGGGTGAGGCATACATGCAATTTCGTTGTGTGCAGTGTGCAGTGTTCACTTGTGTGCTGTGGAGTGCTGTGTCACAATGACAATGGGAGTTGTAGTTTCCCAATGGGCTTTCACTTTCACTTTTATAGGTTGCATTACAGTCAAACAGCAAGCATCATAGCATTTATAGCCAAAAGCTAATTTCCAATGCCCGTCCCTAGAAGACTTGAATGTATTGAGGGGGGCCCTTTAAAACGAATTTGTCTTGGGCCCAGTGAAGACTGTAAGCGGCCCTGCTTATATATATGATGTGTGTGTGTGTGTGTGTGTGGCTGAGTGGTGTGTGTGTGCACGTGTGTATTTGATGTGTTCGTGTGTGTGCATGTGTGTGGATGTGCGTTTGGGTCAGTGCCTGCGTCAGTGTGCACGCAAAGGTACAGGCTTTTGTGGACGTGCAAAGGTACAGGCTTTTGTGGACGTGCAAAGGTACAGGCTTTTGTGGACGTGCAAAGGTACAGGCTTTTGTGGACGTGCATTTCAATAAGAACCAAAGGTACAGGCTTTTGTGGACGTGCAAAGGTACAGGCTTTTGTGGACGTGCATTTCAATAAGAACCAAAGGTACAGGCTTTTGTGGACGTGCATTTCAATAAGAACCAAAGGTACAGGCTTTGTGGACGTGCATTTCAATAAGAACCAAAGGTACAGGCTTTTGTGGACGTGCATTTCAATAAGAACCAAAGGTACAGGCTTTGTGGACGTGCAAAGGTACAGGCTTTTGTGGACGTGCATTTCAATAAGAACCAAAGGTACAGGCTTTTGTGGACGTGCATTTCAATAAGAACCAAAGGTACAGGCTTTTGTGGACGTGCATTTCAATAAGAACCAAAGGTACAGGCTTTGTGGACGTGCAAAGGTACAGGCTTTTGTGGACGTGCATTTCAATAAGAACCAAAGGTACAGGCTTTGTGGACGTGCATTTCAATAAGAACCAAAGGTACAGGCTTTTGTGGACGTGCATTTCAATAAGAACCAAAGGTACAGGCTTTTGTGGACGTGCATTTCAATAAGAACCAAAGGCACAGGCTTTTGTGGACGTGCATTTCAATAAGAACCAAAGGTACAGGCTTTTGTGGACGTGCATTTCAATAAGAACCAAAGGTACAGGCTTTGTGGACGTGCATTTCAATAAGAACCAAAGGTACAGGCTTTTGTGGACGTGCATTTCAATAAGAACCAAAGGTACAGGCTTTGTGGACGCAAAGGTACAGGCTTTTGTGGACGTGCATTTCAATAAGAACCAAAGGTACAGGCTTTTGTGGACGTGCATTTCAATAAGAACCAAAGGTACAGGCTTTTGTGGACGTGCATTTCAATAAGAACCAAAGGTACAGGCTTTGTGGACGTGCAAAGGTACAGGCTTTTGTGGACGTGCATTTCAATAAGAACCAAAGGTACAGGCTTTTGTGGACGTGCATTTCAATAAGAACCAAAGGTACAGGCTTTTGTGGACGCAAAGGTACAGGCTTTTGTGGACGCAAAGGTACAGGCTTTTGTGGACGCAAAGGTACAGGCTTTTGTGGACGCAAAGGTACAGGCTTTTGTGGACGCAAAGGTACAGGCTTTTGTGGACGCAAAGGTACAGGCTTTTGTGGACGTGCAAAGGTACAGGCTTTTGTGGACGTGCAAAGGTACAGGCTTTTGTGGACGTGCATTTCAATAAGAACCAAAGGTACAGGCTTTTGTGGACGTGCATTTCAATAAGAACCAGACACAGACTGGCATTGGAAAGACAGATGAAGCTGCAGAACAGGTGAAGGAGCACAAGAGAGAGAGAGAGAGAGAGAGAGAGAGAGAGAGAGAGAGAGAGAGAGAGAGAGAGAGAGAGAGAGAGAGAGAGAGAGAAGAGTAGTAGTCTAGTAGAGTAGAGTATAGCAGAGTACAGGATAGAGAGTGAGCGAGAGAGATTGAGAGAGAGAGACAGAGAGAAAGAGAGTAGAGGAGTAGTACAAGTAGAGCACATGAGAGAGAGAGAGAGAAAGAGAGAGTGGAGGAATAGTTGAGTAGTAGAGCAGAGTAGAGCACAAGAGAGAGAGAGAGAGAGAGCACGAGAGAGAGAGAGAGACAGAGAGAGAGAGAGAGAGAGAGAGAGAGAGCACGAGAGAGAGAGAGAGAGAGAGAGACAGAGAGAGCGAGAGAGAGAGAGAGAAGAATTGAGGATAGAGGAGATGGGCTTAGGGAAATAAGAAAGGAGGAAATGCAGAAGCGTGCAGTGGGGAAATGGGAGAGATAGAGAGCTGGGGTGAAGCAGCAACGGGGATGAGGGGGATTTGAAGGGAGATGAAGTCGGGGGAGGGGGTTGGGAGGGACGGGCGAGGAAGAGAAAGGGAAAGGGAGGGAGGTGGGGGGTGAGAAAGGGGAAATATGGAAAGGGGGGGGGGGGTCGAGAAATGGAAAGAGTGATGGAGGTGGTGGTGGGGGTGGGGGGGTGGTGGCTCGAGGAAGATGAAGGGGATTTGATGTGATGGCGAAGGGGGGGGATTTGATGTGATGGCGAGGGGGGGGGGGTGATGAAGGGGATTTGATGTGATGGCGAGGGGGGGGGGTGATGAAGGGGATTTGATGTGATGGCGAGGGGGGGGGGGTGATGAAGGGGATTTGATGTGATGGCGAGGGGGGGGGGTGATGAAGGGGATTTGATGTGATGGCGAAGAAAAAGGGAAGTGAAGGATGCTGGGATTATAGAGGCAGGGGATGGGTTGCCGAGAGACAGACAGACAGACAGACGGACAGACAGACGGACAGACCAAACGACCGACAGGCAGTCACGCAGCAAAGCCAGAACGACAGACAGACAGACAGACACACGGACGGACAGGCGGGTGGGAATACATGAATGCCAATGTGGCTGAGGGCAGAAAGGAGGCACGCCTCACCACACCTACGGCTTAATCCCAACTCACCCTCAGATACTATACACACCCAGGGCCGCATCAAGATGGCCCTGGGGGCCCTCAGCCTACAGGTCGTTGTGGGCACCCACAGAATTTCACAACAAATGTACTGTGCATAGATGGTGTCACAATTACAAGGTAGGAAATAAGGATAACATGTCTACCAACTGTAGGCCTACCCAACACGACAGATTCATTTTCCCCACAGAAGGCAAATTTCACAACGAATGTACATAGATGGTGTCACAATTACAAGGTAGGAAATAAGGATAACGCGTTTACCAACTGTACCCAGCACGACAGATTCATTTTCCAGTATTGCATCTTGTCACATTTTCTGTCAATTTGCCATTCTGCCAAGCAGGGGGCCCCTGGAAGGTGGGGGTCCCTTGGCTGCAGCCGTATCTAGTCTGTGGATTAATGCACTAACACCGCTGCCACAAGAGACAAAGGGGAGAACAGAAGCCGAGATATGAATGCAAGGAGATGAATGGACAGATCAAGAGAGAGAGGGGGATGGATAGCCAGGTGACATAGACAAGAGACACGGACACAAAAGACAGGAATGGAGAGATAAAGAGAATGGAGCTGCAGAGGCGGAAAGGACAGATAAAAAAGCGGTAACACTTTATAATAATGTTCCTTAGTAAAGACTCAGTAAATAATTAGCTAATGATGAATAAAACATTAACAAATGTTTGTATTATTAACTAAGCTTTATTAATGCTTTATAAAATATCTACAAATGATATATTCAAGATTTTACACACCTTATAACAGACTATTTTATTCATTTACAAGCAACTTGTAAATGTTTGATAAATATGAAATATTAACATAACATTTCCTAGTCATTTACAAGCATTTGTTTACATTTCCTAATCATTTACAAACGTTTGTTAATGTTTTGTTCATCAATAGTTAATTATTTATTAAGTCTTTATAATGCTTTTTTGCATCCATTATTCTAAAGTGTTACCGGCATAAGTCAAGGGGATAGGACTAGGGGAGCGGAGAGGCCGTAAAAGACCAGTGGTTCTCAACCTTCTTGAAGAAAAGCCCCCCCTGACCTAATGATCAGCATGCCAACACTCCCCACCCCCAGCTCAACAAAATGATTTTAAAGTTATTGTATGTAAAATTATTGTAACACCACTATTATTGATTATGCTGTACGATTATTAAACAGCATTTATAGACTGATGTGGGGGCTTCCATTCACTTTGCATGGGTCTTTCTAAAAACCCTGAGAGACACCCCTCATTGAGAAACACTAATGTAGACAGACCACAGCCAGACGGAGGAAAGGGACGAATGGGTAGAAGAACGAGTTGAAGAGAAAGAAAAATGGGGAGATAAAAGGGAATGAGAAAAGGAGGTATGAGAGAAAGGGAGACAGAAGGAGAAGAGAGAGGAAGAGAGTGCTGTGATACTACAGTATAGAGAAAGGGAGGAAAACCAAAAAAGAGAAAGGGACCAGAGAGACAGAGTAAAAGAGAGAGAGAAGAGTTGACATGAGGTGAAAAGAGGGAGGCATGCATAATTAGGGAGAATGAAATGAAAAGAAGGATGGAAAAAAGGAGAGAATATTATGTGAGAAGAGAAGAGGGAAATTAAGGCAGCGTGCCTGCGTGCAATGTGTCTAATAAATAATTGACTCTAATGCTCTAATTCCAATCTAATAACTCAGCTCATTTTGCTCTCATGAACTAGTAATAAACCTTGTTGTTGTTATTGCTGTTGTTGTTGTTTGGGCAATGTATAATGCCATGTGCAATTACTGTTCTCTGGTGCACTTAAATGTCTTTCTGTTTGACCAGATGCCACAGTGATTAAGTAGCCTGGTGAAGCAGCCTGTAGCAGTACACTTTATTACTGCGCGTGCCGAGGAGCTGGAGGTGCAGATGCATTCAGAAACGTCTGATTCCTCTAGGATTAGATACACACTGAGCACTACAGTGTTTATATATATTTTTGTTGGCCTTTATTTCGATAGGACAGTGAAGCAACGACAGGAGGTGAGTGGTGAGAGAGAACCTGGGAAGGGTCGGCAAAGGAACCGGGATGGAATCGAACCCGGGTCAGCCGCGTAGCAGACAAGTGCCCTACCATTAGCGCCATGGTAGGGACACTACTGCAGCTTTAAAGCATATTTTTTTGGGGGGGGTGTTAGGCCTTCATTAGCAATGCTAGTGGAGAGCAGACAGGAAGAGAGTGGGAGAAAGAGAGATCGGGCACTGTTGGGAAATGACCCAGGCATGCAGGACTCGAACCTGGGTCCCCAGCCCATACAATATATGCACAGTGTGGACCTACAGTGATTAAGTAGCCTGGTGAAGCAGCCAGTGGCACCGCACTATATTACTGCCCGTGCCGAGGAGCTGGAGGTGCAGATGCATTCAGACGTCTGCTTCCTCTAGGATTAGATACACACTGCTGCAGTTTTAAAGTATTTTTTTTTGGGGGGGGGGGGTGGTGGGCCTTCATTGGCAATGGTAGTGGAGAGCAGACAGGAAGAGAGTGAGAGAAAGAGAGATGGGGTAGGGTTGGGAAATGACCATGGCTGGATTTGAACCTTCGTGCCCATAAGAGAGAGAGAGATGGGGTAGGGCTAGGAAATGACACAGGCAGGCCGGGCTAGAAACTGGGTCTGCAGCTCATATATATTCTCAGGTGTATTTAGCTCACTACGTCACAGCACCCCGTCACTGCTGCTCTTTAAAATGTTTATTTCTGTCTTAAGGACACCATAAGTGTCTGATATATGCGATGATAAAAGTCAATATCACTGCTCATGAATGACTACCTCTGTTCATCCACTGGTCCAGAACAGATGTCAACTGTTGTAGCCTATGTTAAAACGACATCTTACCATAAGAGTGAGCCTCATGAAGTAACAGCGAAGCACATTGTTCACCTAATAAACTACCAGCTAAGAAGAACAGTGTGCAGTGAGTCCCCTCCTTTACTTGGATTATTTTGACTGCACATCACAAGTTCTGGGACTGTGGCTGTGCACAGGGACTCTGCTTTGAGCATGACATCTCCCCATGTCTGGAAATATATAATGGAAGTACAGGAGAATGGTAAAGCCCTACTATTTAACTCAAGGGAAGGTGTAAAATAAGCTTATTTCCAAAAATGGGACAGTATCACTTTAAGGCCACCATAAGTGTCGGATATATGCGATGATAAAAGTCAATATCACTGCTCATAAACGACTACCTCTGTTCATCCACTGGTCCAGTGCAGATTTTTATTGGAGTCGACTGTATATGTTAAAATGTCATCTCATTATAAGCGTGAACCTGATGAAGTAACAGCGAAACACATTAATAAACTGCCAGCTAAGAAGAACAGTGTGCAGAGATTTATCCCACTTTTAGTTGGATTACTTGACTGCAGTGGTTGTGTACAGGGACTCTGCTTTGAGCATGACATCTCCCCTTGTCTGGAAATATGCCCATTTCCCCAGCTCCCCTTTGGTTAAAAAAAAAATGAGTTTTACCTTTTTTAGGTACTTCCAGATGTTCGCTGAATGTGGTGGCATAATTCCTAGCTGCAAAGTAGCATAATTATCATTGCAGCGAATGGGTTAAGCTACAGTATGATTCATGCAAGCATGAAAGAACAAGTTGCACTGGCAGAGTCAGACAGCGGCTGTAAGAAACAGGAGAAAGGTGAAACTCAATTATTTAACAGGAGGGGAGCTGGAAAATGAGTATATTTCCAGAAATGGGGGGAATGTCTGGGGATGAACTGAAGCAAACCTAGACTAGTTCTAACACTACTGGGGATGAAGCAAACCTAGACTAGTTCTAACACTACAGAGACAGTAATCAGACCTGGACTAAAACCACAGAAAGACCTACATACAATATTTTTCCTCGTACGTGCAAATACAAATCTGTGAAAAGCACATGTACGACGTGAAATAGTGTATGTTTAAACTTTTAGTGATGACGTGAGATCTTTTTCTGACGTATGGCACCTCATACTTCCAGTAAGTACTATTTGGCATGAGTACTACTTAAAGGGATATGCCACTATTTTTGGGCTTAATACAGTTCAAATCGTTGACTGGGGTTTATAAAGGTAAAGTGTCTTATTTTTCATGTTAAGCATTGTCTTGCTTTAAGACAAGTTAAAAGAGGGAATATGTCGCTAAGCTAGTGAAAGTCAATGGATCCATGTAGCATTGTAGCATGCTTAAGGGTTAATGGGAAACAAAGCCCTGGCTACCGAATCAGCACTATGAGGGCTACATGAACAGACAATAAATAAATACATTATGAAGTTGTAATAGAACGTGTAATTGTTTTGCCAATCGGCATCTTCAATTATTGATGACCACTGCCGGCCAGTGGTGTACTCTACTTTTTTGAAGTGGGTATACTGTAGATTTGAGGATTTTTTTTGAAGTGGGTATACTGTATACATTTGTGCTATTCAAAACAATGGATCAATCCATTAGAAATGGGTATACTGAAATCCCTGACATTCTGAAGTGGGTATACTGCCTATAGATTAGATTAGATTATATTTTATTATCATGCAAGCATGAAAATTGCCTTTGGTCTCACAGGGTAAAAAACAGGATATAAACACAGATAGACACAAATAGACAGAAAACACACATACAAATGCTGCATCCACCCCACATATATTTTAAATATTTTATGTTGTTTATCAGCAGGCCTCCCTACAGTTTAATTTCCACTAACCTAGTGTAAATCACCAGAAGTTTCTTGTCTTGATTGTTTCTCATCTCACTTTAATTTAAACAGGCCTTTTATATTTATATTGTATCACTCATAAACTGTGAAAAGGAATACCTCTGGTATTTCAAATTGAAAAACATGTGAAGTACTCACTTCTTTAGCAAATCACCTGTAATGCTGAACTATTTTGCGCTAGAAATTATGGCTATAACAGGCAGTGGCCTAGTACACAGCCCACATGATTGATCCCGGCCCCTGATCACAGTCAGGAAGGATAATGTGGCCCCCAGAGAAAAAGGTTTGGTCTAAACTTTCTAAGGTGTTGTTGAATGTTGTGCCTATGTAATTGCTCAGCATATTTTGACCTCATAGCTTTGGCCTTTACCTTACTATGCATTTGCCTTTACTTAACTTTACTTAATTTTTGAGTCAACCATATTGAGTCAACCATATTGAGTCAACCATATTGAATTTAACTGTTAAGCCACTGAGTTTGTATGAATTGTGCTGATCAAATTTAGTTATTATTAAAATAATTGATAAAGGTCTGCAACACTGGCCATTGCTCTCTAACATTTAATGGCACAACATCTCGAATGTTTAGTAGTGTGCATCAAACGCCTCAATGTTTGAAAACCCTGCTCTACTTTTGCAGTATTGCTCCTTTGTACAAACATGACTCCCTTGTAAAATCTTGATCAAAATCGGTGTGTTTTTAGACTATTTTGATCAAAAGTATTTAGGAGAATCATTTGGCAGAATGGTCCACTTGCCTTTCCACTTCGCCAGATTTGAAATCCCTGGTGCATGTTTTTTGCAGCCTTCCTTTAGCAAGGCTTTGGCTCTTTTGAATGCTTGATTTTATGATGAAGAGGAAAAGCAACTGGAGCAAATGACTTCTCTTACTAGTTTTGCTCAAAACAGCCTTAATACAGCATTTGCAATAATCTTGCTTAAAACGCCCATTCAGTGCAATGCAAAATTTCAAGCCACCCTTTTGTGCCACCCTTTCACTTTAATCGCATTAGCCAAAATTTTGCAAGGAAATTATGGCAGTGCAAAGGAACAATACTGCAAAGGCAGAGAGGGATTTTGTAAAGTTTTGATGCGCCCTAATGTTTAGTCCTTCACCACGCTGCAACCGAAGGCATCCGAAACGTTGTGTCATTAGACCAGAGGTGAGCAAACTCAGGCCCGGGGGCTACATGCGGTCCGCTGAGCGATTTCATGCGGCCCGCAGAGCCTTTACAAGAAAGACAACTTTTAAATCCCCAAATTCATACCGTCACTCAACATTCTTAAAATGGCTACCTACCTAAAACAGGGGTCCAGCTAACATAAAATTAACCAAGCACATAGGCTATATCTTAATGCATTTCATTGAACAGGAATGGCATAGCTGACAAGTTATACTATGCATAAAGCACTATTTCATATTATTGACACGGGCAAGTTGTCTGCGACATCTGTCCCTCCTATCACTATTCTAAACCCAATGTGGTCGCTAAAATAATTGAAGGAAGAAAGATCCGCACTCACAAACTGCGTCTCATTATTTATTTATATTACCACCATGTCCAAAAAGCAAACGCTTTCGGCTATCAAGCCTTCATCAGTGCGTGACCCGTGGCCTATGGATGTGCTTACTAGTTTATATTTTGTTTATGTTACTGTATTTTAATATTTGTTTTAGGGACTGCAGATGGAAATGAGCTATATCTATACTCTGGCACTAGGCATCTTATTAGTTCTGTAATCAATGTGTATTGTGCATGGTCCCTGTTGAACTAAACTAAATAAACTAAACTAAACTAGTGACGGTCACGTCATCACAAACACACCAAGGGTTTTTCCTTCACAGTCGACCGACCGGTTGGAAATGAACTGGTCTAATGTCATACAGAGGGTCTGTAGCTGCCGAAAAGAACACCAATATTAGATTGAATTTGAAATGCAAAGTTTGACATGTTTGGATTTGATTTGACCTAATCACTAGGAGGTTGAAAGCACAATTGTGCCTCATGCAAACAAGTCAAAGAGACCACTCCGGAAGGCTTACATAGCACAGTTATAACTGATGGTGTACAGTAAAACCAGAGAGAGTAGAGAGAGAGAGGTTCCATTGGCCCATTGTTTCCTGGTTCTATTATGGCCCCCCTTAGGCAGACCTAGGCAGACCTAAGGACTGTTCTATTCATTGTAGGAGCATTATGACACGGCCCTTTAGGCAGACCGGAACCTGGTTGCGTTAGGTGCCCATAGAAACCTATTATGTTGGCATATCTCTATATACTTAAAGAATTTCTGGTAAAACTAACTCAGCGGTGCCAGAAAACCTGCTATTATATGGTGTGACGTCATCGATCGAATGCTCCATTCATTTGAACGTGGCTCCCCAACGTTCGCACGTCTGTTATTTTTCGATAACGGACGGGTTGGTCTATAACAGACCGCTGTCAATGGCAACAAGACTCTTCACTGCTAAAGCGACTTTTCAACAAGACTCTAATCAGCTGCTGTGATAGACAACACCTGTTGTTCTGGCTACCTAGCTGTTGCCTAGCGGTGTTCCACAACGGCACTGTTTTGCTTTGCGCAGCACCAATCTTAACATTAAATAGGCCTAAAGAAATGTCCCCGCCATGTGTGAATCATTTAAGTATATCCATATAATAAGCGGGTTAACTTTCGGCGAGTCGGTCGCTTTGTGGAATAGCAGCACTTCAGAGAGAACAAGACCCCTCCGCTCCGCGTCGGGGTCTAAAGATTCTCTCTGTCGTGCTGCTATTCCACGGTAGCGACCTTCTCGCCGAACGTTAACCCTTACTTACAAGCTGATGTACCTCTAAATCGATTTTTTGGAGAGAAAAAAAAAAATACTGTACCTTAACGTTGATGGCATAGTGTTACTTTAAGTATCTTTTAAAAGTGCCTTAAGTGCTTATAGTGATGGAACACTGTGCTATATGAAACAAATGGGCCGTATGCATGTGTGTGTGTGTGTGTGTGTGTGTGTGTGTGTGTGTGTGTGTGTGTGTGTGTGTGTGTGTGTGTGTGTGTGTGTGTGTGTGTGTGTGTGTGTGTGTGTGTGTGTGTGTGTGTGTGCATTGGTGTGTGCTTGTGTGTGTGTGCGTGTGTGTGTGCGTGTGTGTGTGTGTATGCGTGTGTGTGTGTGTGTGTGTGTGTATGCGTGCCAGTGTATGTGTGCGTGTGTGAGTGTGAGTGTGTGTGTGTATGCGTGCCAGTGTGTGTGTGCGTGTGCGTGCCAGTGTGTGTGTGTGTGTATGCGTGCCAGTGTGTGTGTGTGTGTGTGTTTAAGCACCCTTGGCACTGCGCCATATGTCTCGAGGGTCCTTATCATTGACGATCACGCTGATCCATCAGCACAAGAATTATCATTCAGCGTCCCAGCAGTCCTCCCTTCAGGCACACATTGTCATGCAGGAGCCATCGCTCCCTTTGCCAGTCAGCACGCATACACACACACTGGCACACACACACTGGCACACACACACTAGCACACACACACACACACACACACACACACACACACACACACACACACACACACACACACACACACACACACACACACACACACACACACACACACACACACACACACACACACACACACACACACACACACTCACGCACACACTCACACACACACACACATTCTTACTTCCACACATACCCCACACATCAGCACTCAAAAAGATCAGAGATCACTCACTTTCTCAACAATCTCTTTAAACACACACACCGACACTCACATAGAGACAGATACCCACCGACCCATACACACGCACACACACACGCACACACACACGCACACACACACACCCATTCTCACACACACGCACACACACACACACGCAGCTACACACACACACACACACACACACACACACACACACACACACACACACACACACACACACACACACACACACACACACACACACTCAGCTACACACACACACACACGCACACACTCACAGACACACAGAGATCAGAGATTGTTCACTCTCTCCACACTTGCAGAGCGGTATGGGCCCGAATAGACAGCGGAGAGCCAGAGAGCCGGAGAGCCGGAGAGCCGGAGAGCCGGAGAGCTC
>NC_085860.1:55069746-55072246 GCF_034702125.1 Engraulis encrasicolus | reverse complement strand
GGCGAATTCGCTCTGACGCTGTTCGGCGAAAACCAATCGGAACCTTCATATCTCCGAATGTCCCAGGCTGTCACGCCAGAGCCATTATGTGATTAGCTGAATCAAACATGTCAACGCTGCGTCTGCAGCGAATACAGCGACTTCAAGGCGAAACTTCTTCTGCTACCCACGCTACCAGGCAGCGTAGTTCGCTCTTGGTCTGGACACGGCATAACAGTAGTGGAATGCAGATTTGTGTTCATTTCCTATGCTAATCAAGTTTATGACAATTAATGTAATGTTGATAACGATGTATATAATGCTATAATTTCCTTGGGGGTGAGAAAAAAAACAAAATCAGATGTCACATGCCCCCCCTGTGATGCCTCTGCGTCCCCGCAGGGGGGTTTGCGCCCCACTTTGAGAAACGCTGCTGTAGGTCCTTTGATGGCCTCAAGTATGATGCTTTATAAATTAGGGAGCGTAGTTCGCTCTTGGTCTGGACACGGCATTACAGTGGGGACCTGGCTTCGGTTCCAGCCTGAAGCTCTTCTCCATCCCTATGGCCATGTGTAAGCGTTTAGGGCGTCAGACTTGTATTCCAAAGGTTGTCGGTTCGACTCCCGACCCGCCAGGTTGGTGGTGCGGGAAGTAATTAACCAGCGCTCTCCCTCCATGACAGATACCCTGAGCATGGTACCAGAGAATCGTATATGAGAGTGAGATAAAGCAGGCGGGTTCTTTTCCGGTATCCACTTTATGTCGGGTGAGCGCCCCTTTAGGAGACCTTCGATTAGGAGACCTTCGGAGTCTTGAGGTTGAGAAGAAATGGAGTCCCCTTAGTGCTGTAGATGGCGGTAGTGCACGTCTTGTGCAAACACCACGAAAAGAGAAGAAGAAGGAGGGACAACGCCCCTTTAGGAGACCGAATTTTGAGCACACTCCTTTGCATTGGATTGGCGAGTTTTAACATATCTTTCTCTCTTAGACGATATTTGATGGTACCGTCCCGCCGCGCTGCTCCCTTGATGAGCCATCGGGGGCTGCCCCCTTGTACTGGGTGAGGCATAAATGCAATTTCATTGTATGCTGTGGAGTGCTGTGTCAGAATGACAATGGGAGTTGGGAGTGTCCCAGGTGTGCTTTCACTTCACTTCACTTCACGTGACTTCACATGCCTACATCAACAAGAGAATGGCTTCACATGCCTACATCAACAAGAGAATGACTTCACATGCCTACATCACCAATAGAATGACTTCACATGCCTACATCAACAAGAGAATGGCTTCACATGCCTACATCAACAAGAGAATGGCTTCACATGCCTACATCAACAAGAGAATGGCTTCACATGCCTACATCAACAAGAGAATGACTTCACATGCCTACATCACCAATAGAATGACTTCATCAGGGTGAGATTGAGGTTTTGGAATGGCCCAGACAGAGCTCAGACCTGAATCCTATCGAGCATCTGTCGGGATATCTGAAAAGGACTGTGCACAGGAGATGCACTCGCAATCCGTCAGATTTAGTGCGCCTTTGCAAAAGAAGACTAAGCTAATATTGCCACAGCAAGATGTGCTACGCTGATAAACTCCTTCACAAGTAAGGAAAGCAAAAGGTGCTGAAACCAAGTATTAATTAATGTTAATGTTTAACAGGATGTTTAGTTAAAGGGCAAGGGCTATTGAGTTCAAGAATTGTGTTGCATAGTACAATATATTATGTGTTATTGTAATGTATATACAGTCTATTGTGTTTCATAGTGTTGTCTGCTTACATTCTGGTACAACTTTGTTTTTACATACGAGAATTGTGTTGCATAGTGCAATATATTATGTCTTATTGTAATGTATACAGTCTATTGTGTTTCATAGTGTTGTCTGCTTACATTCTGGTACAACTTTGTTTTTACACATCTGTATTAACAACTTTGGCAAGAGCTGAATATTCAGTGCATCAATAGAACAATGTATTGTATTGTATTGTACATATTGCGTTGTGTTGTGTTGTGGTGTGTTGTATTGTATTGTGCTGTATTGTATAGTGTTGTGTGTTTATTGCACTCTATGCCTTGCCTGGACCCATTTCCAGGGTGGTCTCTGCTATTGTACTGTACAGTCTAGTGAAATATAGTGCATTATAGTGCTGGGTGGACTAATATAGTGTCCTTACATTACAGAAAGTCTGCTCTGAGGAAGAAAAAAAAAGATTTGTCACGGCGCCACTTTTGCCAGTGGTGACTCATGTTATCAGTGTGTGTGTGTGTGTGTGTGTGTGTGTGTGTGCGCGCTCCACCCATGTCTTCTCTCCCAACCCAGTGTTATCTGTGTGTGTGTGTGTGTGTGTTTGAGTGTGTGTGTGTGCATGTATGTGTGTGTGTGTGTGTGTGTGTGTGTGTGTGTGTGTGTGTGTGTGTGTGTGTGTGTGTGTGTGTGTGTGTGTGTGCATGTTTGTGCGTGTATGCAGGGAAGCCGACAAGCGGGGACAAATAGGTCACTTGTCCCGGGCCCAG
>NC_085860.1:55039746-55044746 GCF_034702125.1 Engraulis encrasicolus | reverse complement strand
AGGTCTGCACTCTCTGACTGCATTTCTAGTTCATAATTGCTCATAGTTAATAGTTCGTTTGGTCTTCAGGCACGGGTTCTGGCCGTCCAGCGGGAGGGACGACACTGCGGGGGGGAGGATTGTTGGGAAAGTTAATTTTCAACAGCAGCTAGCTCATAGTTCATTACTAAATTTCAAATTAAAGTACAAGTAGTCAGTTCGTAGTTCATAATTGTTCATAGTTCAATAGTTGGTTTGGCCTTCAGACACGGGTTCTGGTCGTACCGCGGGAGAGGCGACACTGTGGGATGTGGAGGGCAGTGTTGGGAAAGTTCATGGTCAACAGGAGCTAGCTCAAAGCATTACGTTTAAAAATGAAGTAGTTCGTTCGTAGTTCATAATTCTTCATAGTTCAATAGTTGGTTTGGCCTTCAGACGCAGGTTCTGGCCGTCCAGCGGGAGAGACGACACTGTGGGGGGGAGGGGTGGGTGTGAAGGGAGAACGGTGTTGGGAAAGTGCATGGTCAACATCGGCTATAGCTAAAAGTTCATTACTACATTTCAAAATTAGGTACATGTAGTTCGTTCATAGTTTGTAATTGTTCATAGTTAATAGTTTGTTTGGCCTTCAGACAGGTCCAGCGGGAGAGACGACACTGTGGGGGGTGGAGAGCAGTTAATCTCCAACAGCAGCTAGCTCATAGCTAGCTCAAGGCATTATTACATTTAAAAATTAAGTTGTTCGTTCATAGTTCATAATTGTTCGTAGTTAATAGTTCGTTTGGCATTCAGACGCGGGAGAGACGACACTGCGTGGGGTGGGGGGCTGTTACCAACAGCAGCTAGCTCAAAGTTCATTACTACATTTCAAAATAAAGTAGTTCGTTCATAGTTCGTAATTGTTCAGAGTTAATAGTTTGTTCTGCCCATCCAGTGGGAAAGACGAGACTGTGGGGTGTGGAGGGCGGTGTTGGGAAAGTTCAGTGTCAACCAAGGAACCTGTTAAAAGTTCAGTATCCATTTCAAAATTAAGTAGTTCATAGTTCATAATTGTTCATAGTTAATTAGTTCGTTTGGCCTTCAGGCGTGGGTTCTGAGAGACGACACTGTGTGGGGGGGTTGTTGGGAAAGTTCATGGTCAATAGGAGATGCTCAAAGCTAGCTCAAAGCATTATTACGTTTAAAAATAAAGTAGTTCGTTCATAGTTCATAATTGTTCATAGGTCAATAGTTCGTTTGGCCTTCAGACACGGGTTCTGACCGACCGGGTGTGTTGGGAAAGTTAATTTTCAACAGCAGCTAGCTCATAGTTCACTACTACATTTCAAATTAAAGTACAAGTAGTCAGTTCGTAGTTCATAATTGTTCATAGTTAATAGTTTGTTTGGCCTTCAGGCAGAGGTTCTGGCCGCCCCACGGGAGAGACGAGACGGTGGATTGCGGAGGGGGGACGAGGGGTGTTAGGGTGTGTGTCTGCGTGCGTACGTGCAGATAGTGTGTGTTTGAGAAAGAGAGGGGGAGGAGAGATATAGAGTGCATAAGAATGAGACAGGTAGAGGTGTGTGTGTGTGTGTGTGCGCGTGTGCATGCATGCGTGTGTGCATGCGTGCACGCGTGCGTGTGTGATATTTGTGAGAATGTGAGCAAATGTGTGTGTGTGTGTGTGAATGAGAGTGTGTGCGTCAAGTAGGGTAACATTAATTTACAGTAAATGAGAAAAGTATTGATTTTGATTATGAAAAAGGTTGGGTGCAAGAGGACAGAAGCGTGTGTGTGTGTGTGTGTGTGTGTGTGTGTGTGTGTGTGTGTGTGTGTGTGTGTGTGTGTGTGTGTGTGTGTGTGTATGTGTGTGTGTGTGTATGCGTGTGTGTGTGTGTGTGCGTGCCTGCCTGCCTGCCTGCCTGCCTGCCTGCGTGCGTGCGTGCGTGCGTGCGTGCGCGTCTGTGTGCACATGGTATAAAAATGCAGGCAGGACATTGGAGGGGAAGGGAAGGAGCACATCAATAAAAAGTAGGAAACGAGGGCACAAATGAAAAAACTGAAAAAATGGAAGGAATGTATGAACGAAAGAAAAAAAAGGGAAAGAAAAGCAAACATTAGTCCTCTAGTGAAGGTCAGATATAAAAATAAATATGACTGCAATGAAGTGCTACAGTGTTATGGAGTCCAGTGTCCACTAGACAGGCCAATGAAACTACAGTATTACTCAGGTACTGTGATGTTGATGTCATTGCACATCATAGCTCAGTGTACACAGTGGCACAACAATTGCACACAGGGCCCCAGAGCAAAACACTGCTATGGCCAGGAAAGCCGATAGGGGCGACAAAGGGGTCAGTTGTCCTGGGCCCAGACAATCAGGGGGCCGAAAATTACGTTTTCATTACATTGTATGTATGTATTGGATGGGGGGGGCCTTTTAGATGACTTTGTCCTGGGCCCAGCCAAAGCTGTCATCGGCCCTGGCTAGGGCCCCACATACAACCTGCCAAGGTCATAATAGGGTTCCCAACACTATCAATGCTTGAGGGGCCCTGGGTCCAGGGGCGAATGCCCTGTTTTCCCCGCCTATATCTCCACCCCTGAGTACACCCAAAACAACGTGCTGTAGCTCAGCAGAGAAGGTCATGGAGAAGGTAACGTATGCCATATAATGGCTTGGCTTATAACATATGCCATATAATGGCTTGGCTTATAACATATGCCATATAATGGCTTGGCTTATAACATATGCCATATAATGGCTTGGCTTATAACATATGCCATATAATGGCTTGGCTTATAACATATGCCATATAATGGCTTGGCTTATAACATATGCCATATAATGGCTTGGCTTATAACATATGCCATATAATGGCTCGGCTTATAACATATGCCATATAATGGCTTGGCTTATCAAAGACATTCATTCAAAGGCAATGCTAGCCTCGGTATCTCTAATGTTTCCAAAACTGTGTCAGTGGTGGTTTTCTCGACTTTAAATAGGGCGAATAAAAAGCAAACCCAAAAAATTCACTTTTTCACCCTATTCATTCAGCAGGCCCGTCTCTCTCTGTAGTCGCATGCGACAGGTAATTCGAGGAAAAGAGGTTGAAGCACTGCTCACTCTGAAGGACTTTGATTTACTGAATGTTTATTCGAGTCGAGTGAACAAAGTGTTTTGCAGCCACTTCATCAGTGCTTGACTTCTTGAACCAGAGTAAACATGAACTAAATCAAAGTCTAGCCGTGTGCAGTGATTGGCCTGCACGTCACCAGCGCCGGGACGTGGGCCAGCCGTGGCCTAGTGGTTAAGGAGATGAGTTTTAGATGAGAGGGTTGCAGGTTCGAATCCCACTCTTACCTCTAACTATCTCAATCCATGGCTGAAGGGCTCTTGAGAAAGGCACCTAAGCCCACACAAGGGCAGCTCAGCCCACACTGCTCCGGGGACTGTAACCAATACCCTACTTAACATAACTGCAAGTTGTTTTGGATAAGAACGTCAGTTAAAGGGACACTGTGAGATTTTTAGTTGTTTTTTTTCCAGAATTCATGCTGCCTATTCATTAATGTTACCTTTTTCATGAATACTTACCACCACCATCAAATTTTAAGTATTCATTATGACGGGAAAAAATGCACTTTTCTTACAAGAAAAGGGGGATCTCTCCATGGTCCGCCATTTTGAATTTCCAAAAATAGCCATTTTTAGCTGCAAAAATGACTCTACTTGGACCATACTAGAAAATATGTGTTTATTACTCAGTAAACTTTCATGTAAAGATAAAAATTGGCAATTGGCAGCCCATTTTCAATGAGCAGCATAGTTGCAGTACCTTTTTTGACCATTTCCTGCACAGTGTACCTTTAAATAACATTTTTGATTCATTAGTTAATAAAAGCGATACGGCAGTATTTTTGGTAAAAGGCTGCCTAGCACCAGCGACGTCTGGAATTACTGATTGGAATATCAAAGTATCTCCACACGTCTACAAGACTCTGGAACTAGGAAATATGGTCCTATTAGAGGTGTAAAACACAGCTTTCATGACGATACGATACGGTATTGATTTCTTGAAGCAGAGATTCAATTATTTGCGATACTTAAGAATTCCCCACGATTCGATCCGATTTTACCAATTACTTTTCCACTACTATTGTGTTGTGGAGCTAGGGCATTGCATAGAAGTCAGCGATTTGATTCTCTTCGATACTTAAGAATGTCCCACGATACGATGCGATTCAATTAAATCGCTGGCCGATACTTCGATGCATCGATACATTTCGATTTTATTTACACCCCTAAGTCCTATGTCAAACAAATCCTGGAGTATCGCTTTAAAGGGGTATGCCACTATTTTGGGGCTTAATACAGTTAAAATCGTTGGCCAGGGTTTATAAAGGTGGTAAAGTGTCTTATTTTTCATGTAAGCCGTTGTCTTGCTTTAAGACAAGTTAAAAGAGGGAGCATGTCGCTAAGCTAGGGAAAGTCAATGGATCCGTGTAGCATGCTACAATGCTACACGGATCCATTGACTTTCACTATATTAGCGATATATTCCCTCTTTTAACTTGTCTTAAAGCAAGACAACAGCTTACATGAAAAATGCGACACTTTACCACCTTTATAAACCCTGGCCAACGATTTTAACTGTATTAAGCCCCAAAATAGTGGCATACCCCTTTAAAGGACACGAGTGCTGTCTTGGTTTGTAGTGCTGTGAGCCCTTAAATTGAGTACACACGTGTTAAATGTGATGTGATTTGTTCAACTTGTGTCAGACAAAAAAAAGACACGGGATTGGCTAATCTTAGCACCCTGAGGGCTTGAGAGGACCGAGCATATGGGTGTGAAATGCGCTGTGATTGGATAATCCTGGTTAATTAAGACAGCTGATTGGCTGGGATGGGCCGCACCTGCCATCATAGATGCCATGCGTGACAGCTCGATGTTCCTCACCACCTCCAGCTCCAGATCCGCATACGGGGACACGTCGTACTCTTCATAGGCTGTGGGGAGAGAACACACACACACA
>NC_085860.1:55025037-55029646 GCF_034702125.1 Engraulis encrasicolus | reverse complement strand
GTGTGTGTTACCATGTGTACCACAGTTCATTCCTCATGTAACAGGGCTGCGGGCTGAGTTGGTTGAAACGGAATGACTCAGTGTGTGTCTGTGTGTGTCTGTCTGTGTGTGTGTGTGTGTGTGTGTGTGTGTGTGTGTCTGTGTGTGTGTGTGTGTGTGTGTGTGTGTGTGTGTGCGCTCCTCGTACGAGCAGGGTGGATATGCATATACATATACTTATGCGTATGTGGTGTGTGTGTGTGTTGTGTGTGTTTTGTTTTCTTACCTGCACAGTTCGTCCCGCAAGCAGTAACCCTGCAGGCTGAGGCAGTTGGGCTTGGCGTCGCGCTCCTCGTACGAGCAGGAGGGCACGATGGTCTTGCGTCGGCGCTCGGCGCACAGCGGGTCGGCGCAGGAGCAGAAGAGCAGCGAGAAGACGTACTCCTCGGGCACGCGCTCCAGGAAGCGGCGCAGCGCCCGGTGGCACTTCTGGCGGTTGCAGAAGCCGCCGGAGCTGGCGGAGGCCTTGGTGCAGGCCACCACGTACTCGGAGCGCAGCGAGCCGCACTTCTCGTACAGGCCGCAGTCCTGCGCCGCCTTCAGACACGGGTTCTGGCCGTCCAGCGGGCCAGAGACGACACTGCGGGAGGGGGGGGGAGGGGGAGAATGGTGTTGGGAAAGTGCATGGTCAACAGGAGCAAGATTTAAGTTCATTACTACATTTCAAAATGAAATAGTTCATATTTACCTTCGCCAAGACAAAGTCGGCGAAGGTTATGTTTTGACCGCTGTGGATTTATTTATTTATTTATTGTGATATATGTTTGTTTGTTTGTTTGTTTGTATGTACTTCGTTATAACTCAGTCAGAAACTGAGCCTGATTTTTATGAAATTTGGTTGGGATGATTGGTCATGACCCAAGGAACAATCGATTAGTTTTTGGGAGTGATTGGATTCAAAGGTCAAAGGTCAAGGTCAAAAAAAAAGTTTGTTTGTACTTCGTATACCTCAGTCAGAACTGAGCCGATTTTTATTGAAATTTAGTGGGATGATTGGTCATGACCAAGGAACAATCAGATTACTTTTTGGGAGTGATTGGGTCAAAGGTCAAGGTCAAGGTCACAAAAAGGTCAAACTCAGAAAGAACTGAGCCGATTTTTATGAAATTTAGTGGGATGATTGGCCATGACCCAAGGAACAATCGATTAGTTTTTGGGAGTGATTGGGTCAAAGGTCAAAGGTCAAGGTCAAAATGTTTGTTTGTACTTCGTATAACTCAGACAGAACTGAGCAGATTTTTATGAAATTTAGTGGGATGATTGGTCATGACCCAAGGAACAATCGATTACTTTTTGGGAGTGATTGGGTCAAAGGTCAAGGTCAAGGTCACAAAAAAGGTCAAAACTCAGAAAGAACTGAGCCGATTTTTCTATGAAATTTTAGTGGGATGACTTGGCCATGACCCAAGGAACAATCGATTAGTTTTTGGGGAGTGATTGGGGTCAAAAGGTCAAAGGTCCAGGCCAAGGTCACGAAAAGGTCAAAAACATAAATTGAGCCGATTTTTAATGAAATTTAGTGGGATGATTGGTCATGACCCAGGGAACAATCAATTACTTTTTGGGAGTGATTGGGTCAAAGGTCAAGGTCAAGGTCACAAAAAGGTCAAAAACGTAGTAAATTGAGCCGATTTTTATGACATTTAGTGGGATGATTGGTCATGACCCAAGGAACAACCGAGTACTTTTTGGGAGTGATTGGGTCAAAGGTCAAGGTCAAGGTCACAAAAAGGTCAAAAAACGTTTTTCTTTGCCAAGCACTATATGCCAGAAGAACGTGTGCATGCTGAATTGAATAAGAGGTCAAGACTGGGCCAAAAATGTAATATTACGATATTCCGGTCCGATTTAAAATGAAACTAAACACCAAAATTTGGAGAATGTTATGCCCCACATTTTGAAGATGGCCAGAAAAAAATAAGTGGCGTAGGCGAAGGTTTGCGCTCTACCGAGTGCCCATTCTAGTTTTTCATATGTTTTCGGTCGCGTTGGTTTGTCGGTCTCCCTTGGCGAAGGTCTGCACTCTCTGACTGCATTTCTAGTTCATAATTGCTCATAGTTAATATTTTGTTTGGTCTTCAGGCACGGGTTCTGGCCGTCCAGCGGGAGGGACGACACTGCGGGGGGGAGGATTGTTGGGAAAGTTAATTTTCAACAGCAGCTAGCTCATAGTTCATTACTAAATTTCAAATTAAAGTACAAGTAGTCAGTTCGTAGTTCATAATTGTTCATAGTTCAATAGTTGGTTTGGCCTTCAGACACGGGTTCTGGTCGTACCGCGGGAGAGGCGACACTGTGGGATGTGGAGGGCAGTGTTGGGAAAGTTCATGGTCAACAGGAGCTAGCTCAAAGCATTACGTTTAAAAATGAAGTAGTTCGTTCGTAGTTCATAATTCTTCATAGTTCAATAGTTGGTTTGGCCTTCAGACGCAGGTTCTGGCCGTCCAGCTGGAGAGACGACACTGTGGGGGGGAGGGGTGGGTGTGAAGGGAGAACGGTGTTGGGAAAGTGCATGAGTCAACATCGGCTATAGCTAAAAGTTCATTACTACATTTCAAAATTAGGTACATGTAGTTCGTTCATAGTTTGTAATTGTTTCATAGTTAATAGTTTTGTTTGGCCTTCAGGCAGGTCCAGCGGGAGGAGACGACACTGTGGGGAGGTGGAGAGCAGTTAATCTCCAACAGCCAGCTAGCTCATAGCTAGCTCAAGGCATTCTTACATTTAAAAATGAAGTTGTTCGTTCATAGTTCATAATTGTTCATAGTTAATAGTTTGTTTGGCCTTCAGACGCGGGAGAGACGACACTATGGGGGGGGGGGCAGTTTCCAACAGCAGCTAGCTCATAGTTCACTACTACATTTCAAAATAAAGTAGTTCGTTCATAGTTCGTAATTGTTCAGAGTTAATAGTTTGTTCTGCCCATCCAGTGGGAAAGACGAGACTGTGGGGTGTGGAGGGCGGGCCGGTGTTGGGAAAGTTCAGTGTCAACCAAGGGGGAACCTGTTAAAAGTTCAGTATCCATTTCAAAATTAAGTAGTTCATAGTTTCATAATTGTTCATAGTTAATTAGTTCGTTTGGCCTTCAGGCGTGGGTTCTGAGAGACGGACACTGTGTGGGGGGGTTGTTGGGAAAGTTCATGGTCAATAGGAGATGCTCAAAGCTAGCTCAAAGCATTATTACGTTTAAAAATAAAGTAGTTCGTTCATAGTTCATAATTGTTCATAGGTCAATAGTTCGTTTGGCCTTCAGACACGGGTTCTGACCGACCGGGTGTGTTGGGAAAGTTAATTTTCAACAGCAGCTAGCTCATAGTTCACTACTACATTTCAAATTAAAGTACAAGTAGTCAGTTCGTAGTTCATAATTGTTCATAGTTAATAGTTTGTTTGGCCTTCAGGCAGAGGTTCTGGCCGCCCCACGGGAGAGACGAGACGGTGGATTGCTGGAGGGGGGACGAGGGGGTGTTAGGGTGTGTGTCTGCGTGCGTACGTGCAGATAGTGTGTGTTTGAGAAAGAGAGGGGGAGGAGAGATATAGAGTGCATAAGAATGAGACAGGTAGAGGTGTGTGTGTGTGTGTGTGCGCGTGTGCATGCATGCGTGTGTGCATGCGTGCACGCGTGCGTGTGTAATATTTGTGAGAATGTGAGCAAATGTGTGTGTGTGTGTGAATGAGAGTGTGTGCGTCAAGTAGGGTAACATTAATTTACAGTAAATGAGAAAAGTATTGATTTTGATTATGAAAAAGGTTGGGTGCAAGAGGACAGAAGCGTGTGTGTGTGTGTGTGTGTGTGTGTGTGTGTGTGTGTGTGTGTGTGTGTGTGTGTGTGTGTGTGTGTGTGTGTGTATGTGTGTGTGTGTGTATGCGTGTGTGTGTGTGCGTGCGTGCCTGCCTGCCTGCGTGCGTGCGTGCGTGTGTGCGTGAGCGTCTGTGCGCACATGGTATAAAAATGCAGACAGGACATTGGAGGGGAAGGGAAGGAGCACATCAATAAAAAGTAGGAAACGAGGGCACAAATGAAAAAACTGAAAAAATGGAAGGAATGTATGACCAAAAGAAAAAGAAGGGAAAGAAAAGCAAACATTAGTCCTCTAGTGAAGGTCAGATATAAAAATAAATATGACTGCAGTGAAGTGCTACAGTGTTATGGAGTCCAGTGTCCACCAGACAGACGGGCCAATGGAACTACAGTATTACTCAGTTACTGTGATGTTGATGTCATTGCACATCATAGCTCAGTGTACCCAGTGGCAGAACAAGTGCACACAGGGCCCCAGGGCAAAACACTACTATGGCCAGGAAAGCCGACAGGGGGGGGGGGGGCCCAGACAATCAGGGGGCCCAAAATTACGTTTTCATTACATTGTATGTATGTATTGGATGGGGGGGCCCTTTTAGATGACTTTGTCCTGGGCCCAGCCAAAGCTGTCAGCGGCCCTGGCTAGGGCCCCACATACAACCTGCCAAGGTGATATTAGGGTCCCCAACACTATCAATGCGTGAGGGCCCTGGGCCCAGGGGCAAATGCCCTGTTTTCTCCGCATATATCTCCACCCCTGAGTACACC
>NC_085860.1:55007537-55010037 GCF_034702125.1 Engraulis encrasicolus | reverse complement strand
TGTTCCTCCCAAACTGGCATTTTGTAAGTTGTTACTGTTTGTATCATTATTGGGAGAAAGGAATTAAGATTAAGCTCTCCTATCCACCAACACAATAATAATGAAGTGTAAGATGATAGCCTGTGCGCAGCATGCAGCGCTTATCAATGACGGTGGATTGTTGGTGGAGCTCACGACTTTCACCTATAAGTTTGATGCAACAGTGGGTTGGCTATTTTCCATTAAGGAATTGTGTTTGAGGTTGTGCGCAAAATCATGGCACATTGTCCTTCACCTGTGGATAGTATACACGTCTACCGCCAGCTTCATGAGAACAATGTTTCACTGTCGGCTACTGTGATAAGCGGTGGGAAATATAGCCTATGCGATGTCATCTCAATAGTGGAGTTCCGTGCATGGGATTTCATCTGGGTCAGTCAGAAATGGCAGTTTGCTTTAGCGCCAGGAAGAGTGTTTTTTCAAACAAGAAAACTGGTTCATCATAGGCAGTATGCATGGCTAAATTGACTTTACCGTTTGCCCAAGTGCTATCGTTTTCCTCTCGTAATAGCACCGGGCGTCACTACAGTTAGGTGACCTCGCGCGCATAAACCCATTAAAATATAGGCATAGACTTCTGTGTCTTTCAGAGCAATATGAACCAATCAGCTCGGCTTTGCTACTAAACAAAATACTTTCCTGATGTCTACTTAACTAAAATAAGCTGCATTTTGTCTAATATTTGGAGACATCGCCTTGCCCTTTCTGCAGAGCGATTTTAGGAAGCGCCTCTCTCTCGTTCTCTCTCTGGTTGTCTCGCTCACACACAAAGCGACGCTTGCACTCTTCGCAAGACATATGTCACTTGACTCATCTTGTTGGATAGACCAGCCAAACTTGCAAGCTAGATAGCCAATAGTTGCAATTGTGCTGCTTGGAGAGGAGGCAAAATTGGTACAATTTAGGCTGCATGAAAGCATACACGTTAACTTTCACGTTGTGGGATGGATGGAGACGAGTTTGGAATCGCTCCCTCTCTCACCCTCTCTCGCTCACACACACACGCGCGACGTAATTCTCTGCACTCTTCGCAAGACACTTGACTCGTCTTATTGGATACCATCCAAACTTGTAAGCTAGATAGCCAATAGTTTCGATTGTGCTGCTTGGACTGGATGTATTTAAACTGTTAAAATTTAGGCTGCATTAAAGCATCCACACGTTTCAACTTTCACGTTGTGCGATGGGTGGAGACAAGTTGGGAATCGCTATAAGTTAGAGATTTTTTTAAACATGGGCTGGCAAGATGTAAATGACCTGCACTGCTTGAAAAAGACGATCGACTATGTGCCTCAGGCATCTTAAATACTAAAAACTAATAGGCGGATGGCGGGCGGATTCGGTTTTGGAAATTGGAGAAAAAACATTAGGGCGGGTGGATTAGAAATTCTGAAAAGCGGTTGCGGATGAAATAACACGTCAACCGCGCACCTCAGACATTGCTGAAATGGGCCTGTACTGCTGCTGCTGCTACTGAGCCTGAAGTGTTACCGCTGCTAGATGGCACTGTTGCTTATGTTGCTGGGACAACAAATAGACACGCACTTAATTTTTTTCCCCCGGTTTCCCGTCATGGCTTTCCCGGGAAACGGGAAATTGTTTTGATCAGATTTCCCGGGAATCCCGGGTCCCGGGATTAAACCCTAATACAGAACATATACATCCATCAGTAATCTTCAATAAAACTTTTTAATCATATTGCACATGTCTGAGGTATCTCAGACTGCCTGTCTTCTGGTTGGTGACATATACGTAGGCCTGCCCTACAGTGTAAGATGGGGACACCTTCTTATGATGCACCGTTAGGTCCCTGGTGCTGCACATACGTACATACATACAGAACATGTACATCCATCAGTAATCTTCAGTAATCTTCAGTATTACTATATATTCAGTAATACTTGTTTTTTTTTTATTTCACATCACACTAGTGGTGTCAACAATGATCGATTCGGCGATGCAATCCAATGCGGGGCATGGACGATCCAGAATCGATTCGGCAAGTTCCAGAATCGATCCAGCAATTTTTTTAAGTTTCAATTACTTCCATGGATATTTTGGGAGCAAATGAATGTTAAATTAAGGAAAAGCACTTCAAAACATTGCAAGACTGATACAGACTGATACAGAAAACAGCCAATAAATTGTTGCTCAGTATCTGACTACTTGTAGCCTCATCATGACTGATTAAACATTTGCTTTGCTTTCAGTACAAATGTAATGCATTGCAATGCATTGTCGAATTGAATCGGATCGGATCGCATAGAATCGAATCGAATCGAATTGCTACCTCCCTAACCATGATCGAATCCAGAATCGATCCAGCAATTTTTTTAAGTTTCAATTACTTCCATGGATATTTCGGGAGCAAATGAATGTTAAATTAAGTAAAAGCACTTCAAAACATTGAAAGACTGATACAGACTGATACAGAAAACAGCCAATAAATTGTTGCTCAGTA
>NC_085860.1:54995037-54997537 GCF_034702125.1 Engraulis encrasicolus | reverse complement strand
CCCACCATTGAGAATAATGGGAAAAGGCGCTCTACTTCCTTCTTCCGCCCAAAAATCGTCCCATGTCCCGCCCCCAGCCGTTGCTTCACAATAAATCGGACGTACGCTGTCCAGTATATAAGTCAGTGGGGCAGATAGTCAATGGGGCTCTCATAAATATTTTCAACCATTGTTTGACTCTACCGCGAACTGAACAAATTTCAACAAGTTCGGAAGATCGCCCCTCGCGGTTTTGTCAATATTGCAGCGTACGCACCGGTCTGTTGAGGTGTTCTCCCGCATGCAAAACTGACATAATATTTGCATGGCAATGTGTTCGTGCACGAGACGTATCCTGCAGCAAGCATATCGACTGCCAAAGACTTCACGGGAGAAAAATAATAATAATTCAACTACCAAGATCGCTGGGCGGGATTTTCGTAGATTTGCTGTCGATGGGTGGGGGGAGTGTGCGAAAACAATGGTCAAAAGATTGTGCATCAATGAGGCATATGCTATTTCTTTTTTTCTTTTTTTTTTTTTAAAGACTTTTTTGTGTCTTTTTCAACTTTATTAAGGACAGTGTGAGAGGTGGACAGGAAGCGAATTGGGAGAGAGATGGGGAGGGGTCGGCAAAGGACCCGGGCCGGGAGTCGAACCCGGGTCAGCCGCATGGCAGGAGAGTGCCCTACCGTTTGGCCACGGCAGGGCCGAGGCATGTGCTATTTCAACTGGGTTGTCAAATCTTCTTTGTCTGCTTCAAATCCTAGACATCGGGTGCAATCCCAGTTGGATGTCTGAAGAACTACTTTCACCTGTTGAGAGGCGGTTAACATCAACATACTTCATCCGGTGTTTCTGTGCGCCTATGACACATGTAAGCTGTTCTTTTCAACTGTTAGGAATGGCTGTTGTTCCGATAAAATAATCTTTTGGTGCTCCGCCTTTTGTTGATGTATTCCCCTTTAACAGAGTCTGGTTGGAGAGGAGGAGGTCGGAGGGCCAGCTGGCTGATTACAACTCGAATAAGTGGGCCGGCCGTTCCTGGTCTCACTCTCTCTCTCTCTCTCTCTCGACACGCCACGCTGGTCGATCGTCGGAGCGCATGTGTTACATGCCAAAACAAATAAAAATAAAAATAATTATATAATGTGAATGACGCTGCGGTGTGGTCTCCCGCTTATGTTAGGATCGCCTCGAGCCAGGCGGTCCTAACACAACACTACAAAACACAACACCACAACAATGCACTACTATGGAAGCTGGGGGGCACCTTGTATACAGGTACATATAGTATTTGCTGTAACTGCAGTATTATAATAATAAAATGACACAAATAACTGTCTCAATGTTATGAAAGTCATCTTCACCCCGTGCAATCTCACTCATAGTCTAATAAACTGAACAATTACACAGGGCACACCTGATACTTTAATATTCATTTTGCCTTTTTTTAAAAGTATTTTTTTAGCGTTTTATTTCTGATGGAGACAGTGAAGAGCGAGAGGAAGGGAGTAGGAGAGAGAGATGGGGAAGGGTTGGGAGAGAGAGATGGGGAAGGGTTGGGAGAGAGAGATGGGGAAGGGAGAGAGAGATGGGGAAGGGTTGGGAGAGAGAGATGGGGAAGGGTTGGGATATGACTCAGGCTGGACTGGAACTTGTGGGAGGGCTTAGCGCTCTACACCACAGTGCCCCCAGCTCTAAATAAGGTTTTATTACTTTTTTGAGGACTAAAGTAGAAATAAATACATTTTCCGAAAAAGAAAATAAAAAAATTTTCCTAAAAAATATTCTTCCCTGAGGAGGACATGCCCCCGGACCCCCCCATCACCCCCCCGACAGAGCAGTGTTGGCACTTTCCTGCTTACTGTGCCAATTTACACACCACCCGCCACTGGGTTGGAACCACACAATTGGTCTCTCACCATGGGCCCCCTCGTCAGCACAAAAATGTATTTTTTTCTCCAATGAAAATATATATACACATCGCATCACCCTCAAAGTTTTTTTTCTTTGTCACTACTTCACAGACCTTCCTCTCCATACCTGCATTAGATGTCTCATCCCGACTCTTCACATACTATGGCAGATGAAGATGTGAAGGGCTCTTAAAGGGACACTGTGCAGGAAATGGTCAAAAAAGGTACTGCAACTATGCTGCTCATTGAAACTGGGCTGCATATTGCCAAATTTCATCTTTACATGAAAGTTTACTAAGTAATAAATATTTTCTAGTATGGTCCAAGTACAGTCATTTTGCAGCTAAAATTGGCTATTTTTGGAAATTCAAAATGGCGGAACATGGAGAAGATCCCCCTTTTCATGTATGAAAAGTGCAATTTTTCCAGTCATAATGAATACTTAGAATTTGATGCTGGTGGTAAGTATTCATGAAAAAGGTAACATTAGTGAATAGGCAGCATGAATTCTGGAAATAAACAACTAAAAATCCCACACAGTGTCCCTTTAAGAACCGCTGATCTAAAGCAGCAGATGTTGGATGCTAGTGATGATGCTCTAA
>NC_085860.1:54987537-54990037 GCF_034702125.1 Engraulis encrasicolus | reverse complement strand
CACTCTCATTCAGTCGCGACCCAATTTTTTTTAGTGACACTCGAATGACTGGTTGCACGCTGCTATCTCGCATAAACATTCTGATTTTATCTATGACGACAGATGACTCCAGTTCAATTGCCTATCAAAATAAAAGTTGTTGCAAGGTGCTTATTGCTTTAGTAAGTCAATTGTTGCAGGAAAAGTTGGATGTTTGATGGTTTTTTTTATCGAATCAATGAATTACGATTTTTTTTTTACACCACGGCTCCGTGACCCACCCATGACCCCTAAGCGACCCACTTTTGGGTTGCGACCCACCAGTTGAGAAACACTGCACTATAGCATGAAATAGTAATATGTGTATATTTAAGAGCTCAGCCTGCGATCAGCGTTATGCCTTTGTGTGACCTTCGATCGCTGCATGCTGTAGCTAGAGGTGGCATTTAAGAGCGAGCCCACAATTACGTGTGACAAAATGATGAATGATGACTGTCATTAACTGGCATCCATTGTCTTCTCTTAATTTATATGATGAGGTAACGCGCTCTGTCTGTCTGGCCCGCTGCGCTGTGCTGTCGGCCTAATCCATTGGTTATTACTGCTGAAGCCGGCCCCAAATCCCCACCCATTGTGCTGAACACCCTCCTCAGCCGCACACACACAAACACACACACACACACACACACACACACACACACACACACAAACACACACACACACACACACACACACACAGCCCAGGTTTATTTCTAGCGCCCATTTTGCACTGTTATTATTGTTGCTGTACGTGACTGACTTGAACGTGTGTGTGTGTGTGTGTGTGTGTGTGTGTGTGTGTGTGTGTATGTGTTGGTGGGAAATGTAGGTGTGTGTGCCTGCGTGTGTGTATTGCCGAGGGAACAATGGGACGATGGCTCCAATGATAACACCAGGGCTTAAGCGGGCAGAGCGACCGATCGAGTGCTGACATTGGCCCATTTGCCTCCTGAAAGTTATTTCATTCACTCTCGCATTGCCCAATCCACCCTCTATCCCCATCTCACGCACACACACGCACACACACACACACACACGCGTGCGCGTGCACACACACAAACACACACACACACACACACACACACACACACACACACACACACACACACACACACACACACACACACACACACACACACACACACACACACACACACACACACACACACACACACACACACACACGTGGCCACCCTTGGGGAGTAATATTACAGGGATTTAGTTCGCACACCAGCAGGCCGGTAATTTAGAAGGTGGAGAAATAATGTTTCGACCCAGTGGAGAGTGGAGAGTGGAGAGTGGAGAGCAGGTTTCTTAGTAAGCCTCGTACCCCATACTCCCCGCCGGCCGCCAGACTGGCTATTTTTAAACTGCAGGGTCGGGAGGTTGGGGCGGGGGCCGGAGCCTTGGCTAGGGTCGGGAGGCCGGGGCTGGGGTCGGGAACAGCGGTTGGTATACTGTGTGGCTAGGGCTAGGGCCAGGGCCAGGGGTTGGGGCCAGGGGTTGGTATACTGTGTGGCTGGTGAGATGACATCGGGAGCAGAGGTGGACAAATCTGGACAGACTAAAAGTAAAAGTCGTGCTTAGGTTTTTTTTTTTTAGGCCTGTGCTCTCAACTGGCAACCGTCCGGAAGGCAGCGGCACTGTTGCGATATTAAAAAAACGTTTCAAAGGTGTTATTTCTACACTACTACCACATTGTTGTAATGATAACATTACTATAGAAATAAGTGTTTTTTTGTCAGGTATTATAAGCATGTGTTCACTGGGGGCGGGAGCACCGCAAAAGGGGTGGGGCGCAACTTTGTAGGACTGCCACTGATCAGCTGGTCCAGAGGAAAAAGGGTGGATTCCAATATGTTGACTTCCATCCTTCGTGGCTCACTTGCCTGCTTATGACCTCACCATGATGACGTCACCAGAGATTCTAGGAGTATTATCTTATCCAGTCTCTCTGACGTCACAGACGACAGAAAATTGATTGAATATCTTGCAAAAGCACAACTCTAATGTCATTTTCTCATTTGCAATCGGTCCCCCAAAAGTTGTTGTGGCTAGGCAGACAGGGGGGAAACGTTATTGTTTTCTCCCCGGAGGCGGGGCCAGGAGGCGGGGCAACATCACAAGCACAAGTGGAGGAGGGGAGGGTGCATATTGGAATGTACCCAACATGTGGCAGCAGGCGTTTTTACTTCCCGAAGCCCATTGTCCCCAGCTCTGGCCAAGGGTTTATACACTGTACTGCCACAATGACCTCTGGAGTGCAGTCAGGACAGAAACAACAGAACCGATGAGTTATTTGCTCTGCTCTGCTGTCACATCTGTCTGTCTTCAATGTGTGTGATTGAGTGTGTGTGTGTGTGTGTGTGTGTGTGTGTGTGTGTGTGTGTGTGTGTGTGTGTGTGTGTGTGTGTGTGTGTGTGATGGAAGGGGGTGCAGCGACAATGCCAACTTTCAAGAGCATATCCTGGATGTGACACAT
>NC_085860.1:54972537-54982537 GCF_034702125.1 Engraulis encrasicolus | reverse complement strand
CCCCCCCTTTTTTATCCTGCAGTGCAGAGGACTGCATCTCCTAAAAGAATATATACATTAATCAAATACCTATGTGGGACTTTGATACCCACTCTCTCTCTCTCTCTGCAAGATAGCACACTAGAGACTAGAGAATGATTAAAAAAACAACTTGTGAAAACAGTCAAAAGACACGACTTCCCTGCACTGTCAAATGCAAGAATGCACACACTCACACACACACACACACACACACACACACACACACACACACACACACACACACACACACACACACACACACACACACACACACACACACACACACACACACACACACACACACACACACACACACACACACACACACACACACACACACTTTCACATTAACCTCACTTTATTTTCAAAAGGCAATGTTCTCTGATGTCCAACTGCATTGTAATGCATTAAAATGATGCCGCTCTCCTCCTCTCAGCGCCATTTTGTGCCTTTTCCACGCCCCCCCCCCCACACACACACACACTGTCACCCTTCCCCCTTCTACAGATCACTTCAAAACACCAAACTACCTCTCTCTCTCTCTCTCACACACACACACACACACACACACACACACACACACACACACACACACACACACACACACACACACACACACACACACACACACACACACACACACACACACACACACACACACACACACACACACACACACACACACAGAATGTGACCAAAACACTCTAACCCATTTCAATGGGACCTCATTCTCTAGTTAAATCGATTCCTCCAACGCACTCCAACCTCACTCTGCTCTCCAAGTACACCTCACTTCATCTTCACTCCTCCTCATCCTTCCCAATCCCCTCCTCCTCATCCTTCCCAATCCCCTCCTCCTCCTCCTCTCTCCTCTACACCTCCTCTCCCTCCACCCATCCTCTCCTCCTTTCTCCACATCTTCACTCCTCCTCATCCTTCCCAATCCCCTCCTCCTCCTCCTCCTCTTCCTACTCCTCTACACCTCCTCTCCTCCTTTCTCCACATCTTCACTCCTCCTCATCCTTCCCAATCCCCTCCTCTCCCTCCACCAATCCTCTCCACCTTTCTACACATCTTCGCTCCTTCCCAATCCCCTCCTCTCCACCCCCTTTCTTCGTCATCTCCCTTCACTCCCTCTCTCCTCCTCTCCCATCTCCTCTACAACCTACTTTCTCCTCCTCCTATTCCAATCCCCTCCTCCCCTCCTCTCTCCTCATCCTTCCCCGTCGCTCCTCATCCTTTCCCGTCTCCTTCTCTCCTCCTCTCTCCTCAACCTTCCTCGTCCCCTCCTCTTTCATCACATATCTCACTCCACTCATCCTCTCCTCCTTTTCACCTCCTCCATTCTTCCTACTCCTCTCCTCTCCTCTCCTGACATCTGGCCTCTGCTCTGCACGCCTCCTCCTCTCCACTCCTCCCCTCCTCTCTCTTCATCCTTACCCGTCCCCTTCTCTCCTCTCTTCCCCTCTCCTCACATCTGGCCTCCATGCCCCTCCTCATCTCCTCTCTTCTCATCCCCTCCTCATCCTTCCTCTCCTCCTCTCCCTCCACCCACTCTCCCCTTCACTCCTTCCCTTCACTCTCTTCACATCTGGCCTCATCTCATCTCCTCTCTTCTCATCCCCTCCTCATCCTTCCTCCTCCAATCCTTTCTCCTCACATCCATCCCCTCGTCTCCTCTCCTCCTCTCTCCCTCCATCCATCCTCCCCTCTCTCCTACTCCTTCCTCCCCTCCTCTCTCCTCACCCTTTCCCGCCTCCTTCTCTCCTCTCCTCCTCTCTCCTCATCTTCACCCTCTCCTTATCTTTCCTCCTCCTCTCTCCATCCAGCCTCCACGCTCCTCCTCATCTCCCCATCTGTTCCTGTGATTACTCTTCTCTTCCATGGTTGCCCTTTCCTCCTCCTCTGCTCCTCTCCCTGCACCTATCCTGTTGAGGCTGCCCTATCTCCATCCTCCGTTCCTCTCTGCTACGGCAGTGCACTCCCCCCCCCCTCTCTCTCTCTCTCTCTCTCTCTCACACACACACACACACTTATACATGACCCCCCCCCCCACACACACACACACCCACACCAATACATGTACCTGTGCTGTGTGCTCCCACACTAAGATACAGTACAGTACATCCCATGTACCTCTGCTGACACACACACACGCACACACACCGTCACATGCACCTGCACTCACACACCCCATACCTGTGCTCACACATACACACACACACACACACACGCACCTGCACTCACACACCCCATACCTGTGCTCACACACACACACACACACACACACACACACACACACACACACACACACACACACACACACACACACACACACACACACGTGCACACACACACACACACACGTTGTGTGTGTCCACCTCACCTCCACCAATGTCGGCCTGTAACAGCATCGCCAGCCACATAATTAGAAACCACATCATGAGCCGCGTGGCTCTTCTGAACCTAGTCATGTAGAGAAGTAATAATTATGGTAATAAGTTTACGCCGGCGCGGTGTGCAGTGTGCGGTGTGCAGTGTGCGGTGTGTGCAGTGTGTGCGGTGTGCCGGGGTGATGCGCTCCCCCTCTCTCCCTTTCTCTAGCATCGCCCTGCCTGCAGTGCTTGCCTGCCTGACTCGGCCGCGGTGGCTGTGAAAAACTGCCACAGTGCTTCGGGCGTCAGCCGAGGCAAGGTCACGACGAGGAGAAGAGATAGAAAAGTTGGGATGGCGGGATGGGGTGGGGTGTGGTGGGGGTGGGGCGCTGGAGGAACGATGGGGGACACAGCGGAGGCAGGGGATAGATAGAAAGATAGAAGCGGAGGGAGGAAGGGAGGGAGTGGGTATGTAGAAAAGAGGTGGAAGCTGAGAGAAGAAAGAAGTGACTGAATAAAAAAGTGCAGATAGAAAGGGAGGACAGAGGGATGAAGGCAGAGATGGAAACAGAGGGAGGGATGGAGGGATGATATAGAACAGAGGTTGAGAGAAGAAAGAATGAAAGAATAAAAAAGTACAGAAAGGTAGGGACAGGATAGGATTGATGGAGGGAGGAGGGGATGGAAGAAGAGGGAGGTAGAGAGGGAGGGAGGGAGAGAGGGAAGATATAGAAAAGAGGTGGAAGAGGTGGAAGAGGAGAAGGGAAAGAAGAAAAAAGTGTGCAAATACAAGCGATGTGACAGGAGAAGATTGGATTGGATGGATGGAGAAGACGGAGTAGAGAGGAGTGAAACAGGGGCAGAAGTTAAACTCATAAAAATCTTGAAAGCAATGTGTGTGTGTGTGTGTGTGTGTGTGTGTGTGTGTGTGTGTGTGTGTGTGTGTGTGTGTGTGCATGTGTGCGAGAGAGGGGGGGGGCTGTGTGTGTGCCTGTGTGCACGTTTGTGTGAATGAACGTAGACGTGTGTGTGTGTGTGTGTGTGTGTGTGTGTGTGCTCGCGCCTGCGTGCACATGTGCGCGAGAGAGAGAGAGAGAGAGAGAGAGAGAGAGAGAGAGAGAGATGTATGTGTGCATGAACGTGTCTGTGTGTGTGTGTGTGTGTGTGTGTGTGTGTGTGTGTGTGTGTGTGTGTGTGAGCGTAGACGACGTAGTACGGTACGGTACGGTATACTATATGCCAAGGGACCTTCAGCCAGTAACACACTCTATTGATTTCTTAGCGGAGCAGTTTATAGGCAGAGTGACACCAAGAGCAGGACCACACCTGCCTAAGTAGTAGGGCTGCACAATTAATCGAAAATAATCGAAAATCGTGATAAAATCGAAGACGTGATTTGAATCGTGATTTAATCGTGGCAATAGTGACCTACCTTTGAGAGCGTCCTTGAAGCCAGAACATACTGACAGGCTGGTGTTTCTGGCCAGAAATCTGTCCACCTAAGTTTCATGCTATTGCCTTGTCCATAATTATTACAATTCATTTTATTTTGCTCATCCCGTATATAATTCATTCTATAATTTTCAAAAAATCTGCCAAAAATCAATAATCGTGATTAATAATCGTGATTACAATTTTGACCAAAATGATCGTGATTATGATTTTTTCCATAATTGTGCAGCCCTACTAAGTAGTGGGTGCAGTCACAGTCACACATCACCATCGTCGTCATCACAAGGTGACGGGGACACGACGAAACCCCCCCACCCCCCCCTCCCCCCTCCCCCTCCCCTATAACCCGGACTGTAATGTACTACGTGCATTAGCCTGAACATATGGACATTCATATGCAAATCATAGCTTTCTTGTTCAACAGGAATTAAATTTACATGTCAATGTATCCTGCACTATTCAATTCAATTCAACAAAGTGGTGCACGCTGCGCTGTGAATGGTATGAACTGTGGGATTCTTTATGTGTTATTATTGTAGGCCTAGTAGTTGCAAGTCTTTTGCAAGAGACATTTTGTCAAATGGCAAACTGCGTGGTGGATTTTTTTTATCCTTAAAGCTGTGTGTGATTTTCACCCCATCAAACAATAACATTCATATCCTAAAATGGTACAAATTGAGGTTGTCGGGACAAGGGCAGCACACACACACACACGCACACGCGCGCGCACACACACACACACACACACACACACACACACACACACACACACACACACACACACACACACACACACACACACACACACACACACACACACACACACACACAAATAAGCACACACATAAGCACACACATAAGCACACACATTCACATTCACATTCACATTCACATTCACACACACAGACAAACACAAACACAAACACAAACACACGCACACACGCACACAGACACACACAGAGGGAGGAGCGGGTCCCCTGATGCGCCACAATCACATTGCGAGGTTGTAAGCTGCTTATTTATATTGGGATAACTGTCCACCACCGCCTCCACTGCCTCTGTCTGTTTGTTGACTGTCCCACAGTCAGTGGTGGCTGGCGGAGGCAGAGACTGCCATCGCATTCCCTCACAACACACACACACACACACACACATACACACACACACACATAAACACACACACACAGACACACACACACTATATAAACACACACACAGACACACACACACACACACACACACACACACACACACACACACACACACACACATATATATAAACACACACACACACTATATAATCACACACACACATGATAGGGAAGGCATCCTGGTGGCATCAATCTGTCTGGCTCAAAGTGCCCAGATGTAAACAAACGCGGGGCGACTGCTCGGCAGGCCAGCTGGGGATGGGGATGGGATGGAGATGGGGATGGGGTGAAGGCTGGGGATGGGGTTGCGGTGAGGTTTTGAGCTGGGGATGGGGAAGAGGGGTGTGGTGGGGATGGGGAAGAGGGTGTGGTGTGGTGGGGAGGCTGGGACTTTGGGCCCTCTGCTGTGTGTGTGTGTGTGTGTGTGTGTGTGTGTGTGTGTGTGTGTGTGTGTGTGTGTGTGTGTGTGTGTGTGTATCACTGAGAAACTACAGTACACTACAACAGGGGGGGGACCAGCCATACACACCCGATGCAAACACAGATTACACCGCAATAGTTTGCAAAAGTGGGGTGAGGGGTGGTTGGTGGGGGTGTAAAAAGGGAGGAAATATAACAATAACAACAACAACAATAACAACAACACCGTCACCCCCCCAGGAGTGGCAAATATCAATGTCACTTTGCCTGACTGTAATGGGAAGAGATCCAACATGAGAAAGGGGCTTTGGGGGAAAGATTGGGGACAGGCACGGAGACGGGAACAGGGACGGGGGACGGGGGACGCAGAGGAGAGAAGGTGGAGGATGAAAATGAGGATGGGATGAGGGTGGGATGGCATTTTTTTTTACAGCAGAGCTACTTATTTATGCATTCTTTCCCGCAGATAAGCCGGAAGAGATAGGATGAAGACGGGAAGAAGAGAGGAGGAGGAGGAGGAGGAGGAGGAAGAGGAGGAGCAGGAGGAGATGGAGGAGGACGAGGACGAGGAGGAGATGGAGGAGGAGGAGGAGGAGGAGGGGGAAGAGGAGGAGGAGGAAGAGGAGGAGGAGGAGGAGAAGGAGGAAGAGGAGGAGGAGGACAACGACGACGAAAGACGAAAGAAGTGCGAGGAGGGAGGGGGGGGGATTAGATGACCGATTTCCATTTTCTGAAGGTCGTAGGGAACGGGAACAGGAACAGCTGAGGCCTGTTGAGACTGAGAGAGATGGGAGGGAGTTAGTCCGTTTTTTTCCCCTTCCCGGCCCGCCCTGCTGGCCAACTTCCCACCAGAAACTCATTACTGCGACTCATCCTACAAGTGACCTCATGCAGATACACCATGAACTATTACAATTCAGACACCCCAGCAGAGGAGTATCTTCAAAAAAAAAAAAAAAACTGCCGCATGTTCGATGTACGGTATAAAACCCTCGCTGGCTGCCATATTATAATTTGACTTCATATGCCGAATACCGGTAATAAGCCCAAAATACGTCAGGAAAAAAATGGGAATCTGCGAATAGGATCTGGTGCAACTCAGACATGAGAGGAAAAAGGTGTTTATTACATCGTCACGTGTAAAATGTACTCTACCGTGGGAGCCGGTTATCTTTTCCCATTCCATGCACATAAGCCATGTACAGGCTTGATAACAGAAGAAAATACAAAAAGCCTAAACCTTGAACACTTTTTTGAAATAAGAAAATCCTAATGACTGCAAGCAGACGAACTCTGACAGCCCTGAAATCAGGCACTGATCCAGAATACTATGAGTTGAAGGTGAAGATTGTGCACATCATCCCAGGAAAAGGAACAGGACAAAAGGCTGACGGTACTTTTAGAGTCAGGAGTCCGTCCGCACACTTAAAAACCTTAAAATTCTTTCTCAGACTGATGAAGATAACAGTCGAAACGTTATCCTTTCCTGCCATAGAATAATATATTTTTTTAAATAAGAAAAGTATTTTAAGTATGCAGACCTTACTGTATCATTGATGCAGACTCCCCACCTGAATACTATCAAACCTGCATGTGACTTTCATGAGTCATTCAAGGTGGGGTTTTTTTCTGGAACTTGCCAGAAGCAGTCGAGACAAAATGATACAACATCAGTGGCTCCTACCATTTCAGATCCATAGTAGTCACATCTAGCCAGGCCGCCCCCTGCCAGTGACGCACACTTTCAGCGTTGCTTCTAATCAGGCCAGGAGCAATACAAACGTTTCAGAGCTCCAGAAAAATCGCAACTCCTCTCACTTTGTCGGGAAGCAAACAACCAGTAGCAAACCAAGGGAGGCGGGGTCAACCAGGCCATTTGGGAAATGTTCATTGTTATGCTCTTGGTCAGACCAAGTCTCGAAGAGATTTGAAAGTCGACGATAATCAGGCTAAGTTAGAGCATCATCAGCATCCAACATCTGCTGCTTTAGATCAGCGGTTCTTAAAGGGACACTGTGTGGGATTTTTAGTTGTTTATTTCCAGAATTCATGCTGCCTATTCACTAATGTTACCTTTTTCATGAATACTTAACACCAGCATCAAATTCTAAGTATTCATTATGACTGGAAAAATTGCAGTTTTCATACATGAAAAGGGGGATCCATGGTCCGCCATTTTGAATTTCCAAAAATAGCCATTTTTAGCTGCAAAAATGATTCTACTTGGACCATACTAGAATATATTTGTTTATTACTTAGTAAACGTTCATGTAAAGATCAAATTTGGCAATAGGAAGTCCAGTTTCGATGAACAGCATAGTTGCAGTACCTTTTTTGACCATTTCCTGCACAGTGTATCTTTAACCTTTTTTGAACAAACGCCCCCTTGTCCTCATCGCATGCCTCTAAACGCCCCCTTGACCTCATCATAAGCCTGACAACGCCCCCTTAACACCATCATAAGCCTACGCATGCCCGCCTTATTATTAAAACATAAAAAAGACTAATGCCCCCCGGTGGCAACTGGGTCAATCATGACGCACCACTCTTGTGTGTTGTGAAGGTACGTGCACGACACTGCATTTTAACAGTGTGGACGTCAGTTTACGTCAGTAACCCTCTTACAGTAAACGATCCTTCTAATTTTGGAAATTGATTAACGAGTGCTGCTCCCCTCGGGTTTGTCATCCATCACAGCCAATCAGATTGGCCTGTCCTCGTGACGGACAGCACAGGGCCATCTAACAGGCTTACAGGAGAAAGATCTGCATCTCCACTCAATAACACAGGACACCACACACACACACACACACACACACACACACACACACACACACACACACACACACACACACACACACACACACACACACACACACACACGGGTGGACATATACAGGACCAAACACACAGACACGCACATGCACACTCGTGCAAACACACTTCCTTGCATGCACACCCAGGGCCGCTGACAGCTTTGCCCAGGCCCAGGAAAAAGTCATCTGAAAGGGCCCTCCTCTCAATGCATTCGATCTAATGGGGACAACATTTTGGGGCCCCTTACTCCCAGGGCCCGGGACAACTGTCCCGTTTGTCCCCCTTGTCAGCAGATCTGTGCACACCTACCAATCCCACAATCCATAAAAAACCAGACAACTGAGAGGATGGACAGAGAGATACATATGCATACACAGACAAACACACACACACACACACACACACACACACACACACACACACACACACACACACACACACACACACACACACACACACACACACACACACACACACACACACACACACACACACACACACACACACCATAAAGCATCTGCATATGCATTGGGTAAGTATCACTAAAATGGAAGTGTATAAAATCACACACACACACACACACACACACACACACACACACACACACACACACACACACACACAATAAAACTATGTAGTGTGTGAGCTCCCTCTTTGCCATCTGCTCCAGTTGAATGTGAAGCGATATTCACAGAGTTATGCACACCGAACACAACAGCAGATCAAGCTAAAGCACATTTTAAAATTCGAAAGATGGCGTCCAAGCAGCACCAAGCCGCCCGTCACACTGTAGGGCAAGCAAAGAGCTGACAGGAGGACACATCCATCCACACAAGAGGACACATCCATCCACACAAGAGGACACATCCATCCACACAAGAGGACACATCCATCCACACAAGAGGACACATCCATCCACACAAGAGGACACATCCATCCACACAAGGTTTTATACACACGACACGACACGACACGCAAGCCCTCAACCCACTTGCACACACGTATGCCCACAGTCAATCACACGCACGCAGGCAGGCAGACACACGTGTGCGCACACACACACACACCAACACACATCCACTTTTGCATGTCAAAGGTCAGAACAGGCAAACAAACACATGGACACATGGACACACAACCACACACACACACACACACACACACACACACACACACACACACACACACACACACACACAATTCATACACTCCTCAGTGCTGCACTGCATGGCGAGTTTAAATTGGGCCGAAGCGAGGTACTTCACTTCCAGAGTTCAGCCCACCACCCCCCACCCCACCGCGACAATACAGTAGAGCCAGCAAGAGCCCAGCTGCCCTCTCTCTCCCTCTCCTTCTCTCTGTCGCTCACACTCTCTCTCTCTCCCTCTCTTTCTCTCTCTGTCGCTCACACTCTCTCTCTCTCTCTCTCTCTCTCTACATTTTGCTCTCTTTTCCTCTCCATCCCTCTCTCTCTCTCTCCCTCTGTCTGGCTCTCTCCCCCTGGCCTATATCCCTCCATTTCTCTTTCTCCCTCTAGCTCTCTCTCTCTGCCCCCCCTCTCTCTCTCTCTCCCTCCCTCCGTCTTTCTCTCTCTCCCTCTCTCTGCCCCCCCCCTCTCCCACTCCATTTCTCTATCTCTCTCTCTCTGACTCTCCCCCTCTCTCTCCCTCTCCATTTCTCTATCTCTCCCCCTCTCTCTCTGGCTCTCCCCTCTCTCCCCCTCTCCATTTCTCTCCCTCCATCCCTCTCTCTCTCTCTGGCTCT
>NC_085860.1:54960037-54970037 GCF_034702125.1 Engraulis encrasicolus | reverse complement strand
TGAAAAAGAGCCTAAATAACTAAAACAAAATGAGTCGAGTCAAAAAATGAGAACAAGTGTACGTATATTATGCATTGCACATCCACTTCAAAATATATATTTTTCAATGATGGCTGCCGGCGTTTGGCTTGTGAAATGCCTGCTAGTTGTACTGGATGGCACTAGTCTATGGCACAGTCTTGTTTAACACACAGAGTAAGTGGAGCCGCATGACTAAAGACGCTGGCACTCAGCATGGACTCCACAGAGCCGCTCAGATTAAGAAATAATCTCACATAATCACACATGTAATTTGTCATATTAAACAGCACCACCAAGAAGTTCTTCTTCTGATGCTGCTGCTCTCTCTCTCTCTCTCTCTCTCTCTCTCTCTCTCTCTCTCTCTCTCTCTCTCTCTCCATGTTTGCGTCTTTCAAGACTCTGTCCCTAGGCCTATAGTTTGCTATTTCTTTCTGACTTGGTGTGTGTGTGTGTGTGTGTGTGTGTTCGTGAACAGTATGAAAGTGGGAAAGAGATGTAGCACAACCAGTAAATAGCCAGATAGTAAAATTATGTTTTTGAACACTGGCATAAAAAGATGCACAGCAGGCTAATCAACAATACTTTGTTCTTGACCCACAGTTGTAAAAATGTTTTCACTGTTTTTAAGTGGGACTACTACCACAAATTAATCAATAACACAAATCCTAAATGGTGCAAAAACTGTATTTTGTCTTCTTAATCTTGACACAACCAACCAACACCACATCACAGTGAGCCATCCAAATCTGATTTCCGACCCAAGCCTCTCACCACACAGACGGGTTTGTATCTGAACGTCTGTGAAATTTACTTGGGCAGTCAACTAGCCAACACTTTTGAGAAATGTGTTCACACGGAGTCTGCAGTCAGACAGGCTGCGAGAGATATAATGTGACATTGGAAAAGATGTGGGCGGGAAAATAAATTTGTGAGAGGCCTCATCGACACCCCCCTCATTCTGGAATGTGGCCTGACGCTCGATATCTGACAATAGGCCATGGAGACTAATAATAATAATAATAATAATAATAATAATAATAATAATAATAATAATAAATATACTCATAATATTGTTGTAATTCACTAATTGGTCAGGGTTGTGTTTTTTTTTATTATTGGATGTGAAACAAGTTGTTGAAACGTGCCGTAATAGCGCGCCAACTCTTTCCCTAACCAAGACCCAAGAAAACTAAACTTCGGTCTGTCGACACAGCTGACTTTTTGTGAGTGTTTTCCTGCACGTGTTTGGAAATCCCATATCAAGTATGCCGCTGTTCTTCAAGACTTTAATAGCAGCATTGTTACGCCGTTGTTAAAAAAAGTTTTTACTTAAGATAAGTCAAGATATAGTGAAAGCGTTTAGGAGATTGGTGAAGAAGGTTAGGCCTATCTTGAAGGCTAGGTTGTGAACAACGACGATGTGTGATGTAGGCTATTAGTAAAAACCGTCATTGCACTTTAAATGTCTGTATGAGCACTGTCTATGTCCATACTGTCTTAAGTCCATGTATAAGTACTGTCTATGTCTATACTGTCTATGTCCTTACCTTAATTAGTCTATGTCTGTATGGGAAAGCAAGAAATGTAATTTCAAATTCTTTGTATGACCAGTGCATGTAAAGAAATTGACAATAAAACCTACTTGACTTGATAAAAAGTAGGCTAGAGGGTCAAACTGATGTTTGGCGGCCACGTTTGCAACACCAGGACCAGAGGCATCTAGGCTACATTTCTGTCACCCCTGTCTGAGCAATATGGAAACAAGTAGGCTAGACGTTCAAAACAGAGGGGTTCGACTGAATTAGAATAAAATAACGTATTCAAATTACATTACATTACATTGCATTTGGCAGACGCTTTATAACCAAAGCGACTTTCAGAAGAGGACATAATCAAGCCAACATCACAAGCAAATACAAAGTGCACAGGAGATATACAGAACAACAAGTGCAATTACAAAGAGGGGTTAGTTTTTTTTTTTTTTTTTCACACACTCACAAACTAAACTAAACTAAACATAATGTCAGGATTCTGCCCTGGGGCAAGGCCAGTTCAATCATCAGTCTAGTAGATTCTCTCGAAAGAGGAATGTCTTTAGTTGTTTCTTGAAGGCTGCAAGAGAGGTGCTTAGTCTTGCTGCCTCTGGGAGACTGTTCCACCACTTGGGAACCACAACGGAGAACAATCTTGACTGGGAGTACCTAGAGCGACTGGACAAATACTACATGGGGCAGCAGGACAGTCAAAGTTGACCTCGTGCGTCCCTCCGCTGTTGCATTATATGGAGAGGAATTGGACAAAACGTGCGTAGCTGCTCTTAGACTTGGGGCTATGTTGACTCGAAACACGTGGAATTTGACAATATTCCTTACAATGAAAGCATGAGCGCGGCACCCCATCACCCCTACAACGGAGGGCAATTATTGAAACACAACGCGGTGAACCATACAGGGCAGAGAACAACAGTGTTGGTTGTATTGTGTCAAAAGGTTTTTCACCCACGTCTATCAAGCGTGTGCATGCCTTTATAGACTGGGCAAAACTTACCTCCGATGAAAACATACAGTAACACTCCAAGAAAGATCATGTTGACTTGTGGCATGAGGTCGAGTTGGACACTTCTTGATTGGAGACGCCAGGTCCCGTTAGAGCCGCTCAGTTCCTGGCGAGCGCAGCATCGAGCCTGTCCGTCCCGAGACGCACGCACCTGATCGATAAGTAAGCGAAGTAATTTCCCGATTGTTCGAACAGCTATGACTTCTTCCTCCCGTTTAATGTTGTCCCTCACGCGGGCATTTGGTAGACAGCGTGCAGTGGCCCGTTTCTGTCAGCGGCAGAGGACTGGTCCAAAAGGTGATGCACCTCTCTCACAGTGAAAGTCCGGCGGTTGTTTAGCACGAACATCCAAATGCACAGGGAAAATGTCCGTTAGATCGATGCAAGCCTGCTACGCTTCGCCATTGAAAATGAATGCACTCGCAGTCCCCAGTCTATCCGCGAACCGCTGTCTCTCTCCACGTCAAAAGAATAACATTTCAGCTATTACTCCGTGTCTTGTCTGTCTGTAGACAGCGAGTTGCAATGGACTAGAAGGGGGTGCATCCCGCTGGCGAGAGCTGTGCTGTGATTGGAGCTCGCGGGATGGGTGATGAGAACAGGTGTGCGTGCTCCACTAATGTAAAAACTAAACACAAATCTGATCAGTAGCCTAAAGCTTATCGATGTTGCAGCCAAACAGCAGATTATTATTTGTAGCTCTAGGATGGATACCATTTTAGCTGATGCCAAATTGATAAAATAGCCTACCCCTTCAATAATCTATAACAATTTGTAAGGGTGTGATGTAAATTACGCCCTGTTCATTTAGCTTATAAAAGTTCATTATGTGACATCCCCACAGTCCAATGCGCAAAGGCCAATTGACATACGGTATGCGTAAAAGTGCCAACACGAGAAAATAAATTGTCCATATGATAAGGTGGAGTAGTATATTGGCTTGAGGTAATATTTGATGTAATATTCAACTGGCTTTGGTGTGTTCAGCTCATCGCTTTTGGGATTTTTACCGTGCCCCAACATTTCACTATCTGTAGCCTACCTGCTCAGGGAGACATTTAATGTGTCCGTATTACTGCAGCCACTGGCAGCCGCTCATTCCAGTTTCACAATGACAATAATTCCTCTCCTCTCCCCCTGTAAGCCACCTGGACTCCCCTCACCTTCCCGCCCTCCCCTCTCTGACCACTGCAGTGTGCGGTTAAATCTACGTGACGCTGGGAGCAGTCCTTACAGAGCCTAGCACTAATGGAAAGGGAAATTGGCCACTCACGCCTCCTGTTACTATTTTAAATTCCCGACCGTCAAGACTTCTTACGGCGTAGCCCACGGATGGTGATGTGTGCGCCCCTGCTGAGTATAGAGGGCCTAAGGCGAACAAATGTACGGCGCAATGACTTCTGACCAGCGACAGAAATAAAGCCATACATTCCGACTGACAGCTCAATAGGATCTGCTAATAGCACCAGCGTACAAGGGGGTTGTTGTCGGGGTCAGGATTTCACAATTGATTAATTAACTGATGGACCAAAAGCCCCCTGTTCTCCCCTCCACTGACCTTCACGTCGCCAAAACTACCACTTCCTTCATCCAATTTCCTGCCTGTTCCGTCTTGCCGAGCAGCCCGCCTGCCCTCCCCTCCCCACCGCACCCACACACGCTTCACCTCATGCGGAGGCCTTTTGCAATGCCAAGCTCTGCTGCCCACAGCATCTCTTTCCCCTTCTCATCGGAGCCCCTGTGGGTTTGCAAGGGAGCATCAGGCGTGTGTGGAGCTAATGATTGTCAAAGCAAACTTTGCTCTGCTACAGCAGCCAGCCAGCCCATGGACCCGTGGGAAGCAACAGAGTCGAGTCTGCCGAGGGTGAGACTGCCATGACCGCAATATATCTATCTGCCTACTATACAACAAAAACACATCCCTATAGTCTTCCTGTGCCGCCAAAACTCAGAGAGAGAGAGGGAGAGAGAGAGAGAGAGAGAGAGAGAGAATGAAAGGGGTAATGAGAGAGATCCCACAGCTGTCGTGTCCCATGGCCATTCTTCCTCTGTCTCACATTATTTTACACACACACACACACACACACACACACACACACACACACACACACACACACACACACACCCAATAGAGCGGGCGCGCACACACACACAAGCGTGCGTGCACACACACACACACACAAACACCAGCTGCACACAGGCGGACAGAGGGGGACGAAGAGGTGGTGTAGTGTAGTACGGTCTGTCTGGGCACATAGGCAACTTGGCTGCAGTTCACACACCAACACAAAAATTAAATTAAAACACTCTGACACATGTTGTGGGGAAAAGAGGGGGGTGGGGTATAAGAAGGTTACATTTCACACTTCGGCTAACACAGTTAAACAAACACGTCCGCTGAAGGCCAAAGTCTCAGTGGTAGGCACGAGGGCAGATGGCGTTGTACTGCAGCACAGTACAGTACAGTACGGTGCAGTGTAGTGTAGAGCAGAGCAGCCAGTGAAAACCCCGAGAGCCAGGATCATAGCCACCGTGTTACGACACGTAATTGATGCTATTATTCCAAGAAGGGGGAGCTGAAATATACCGGTATCGATTCAGGGACCTTGCGTGCTGTCATTCTGTAAATGGCTGGTGGTGACAACCCCAAATAGCCAATCACACCCTCCTCACCCCACCCCACCCCCGAGCTCCACTGTCACAGCTTATCTCCTAGCTCCAGGCTTTGGGGACTAAATCCCCAAACCGGGGGCAAAAAAACTCCCCGAGCAAAAAAAACTCCCCAGAAAACTTTCAAAGAGGGGGGATCCGATCCCCTTGCGTTTCTTTCGTGGAAGTGTGTGTGCGAGGCTGAGGCTGAGGCCCCCTCCGCCCGTCTTTGAAGGCCTCTGTCTGTGTTCCCCCGTCGTCTCGGAACCCCTCATGAATTTCTGGTGCTAAAGCGTTTTTCTGCTGTGATTCTTTCTCCGCTATTTCTCCCTCTCTCCCTCTCTCTCTCTCTCTCTCTCTCTCTCTCTCTCTCTCTCTCTATCTCTCTCTCTCTCTCTCTCTCTCTCTCTCTCTCTCTCTCTCTCTCTCTCTGTGTGAGCGCTCGGCAATCGGCATTCCTATTAAAGAGAGAGAGTGAGTGCCGCTCGCATTGTGGTCTAGATCTGTCAGCAGAGAGAGAGTTGGCACAAACTTTCCTCGGCCGATGCATAATTTAAAAGCCGGAGTGACGGAAGTTATTAATAGCTTAAATGTTTTTCGAGGGATGTTTTTCGGTAAATAGTATAGGCGGCGGCAAGCAAGCAAGCAAGCAGGGGCCTCCCTCCTGCATAAACATTCATCACCATCATCCAGCTAGCAAGCAAAGAAGAACCACACATGATCAAAGGCGTTAAAAAATATAAATTGTTTATTCGGATGTTTTATCGTTATGGCAGAGGAGGATGCGGAGATGTTTTTCGCCATTAGGGGCAGAGGATGTTGTTACAGTAGTACTAAAGTGTTCAACAGCAACGTATCCCGCCTGCCCTGCACACAGCCAAAAAGTCATTTAGACAGAGTGACTACAGAATTGATAAAACAACAACAACAGGCAGCTAGTACCAACTCAAACTCATGTCAGCTGGACAGCAAATTAATTCACACACAGACTTCACATTGAACAGTTTTAGAAAACATTATATATAATAAAAAAAGAACAACAACAGTCTCATGATTGATCTTTTTCTGTAAACAGGGCAGTTGTTAGCATACAGACACACACACATAAGCATTCACATGCATGAACGTAAGACAAACACATACTGTACATACACATCCCTTTACATACATGTACATGTACAGACACGCACACACATTAAAATCAAGTCAGGCAGCGTCTGCCACAGATAGCACTTGTTCACCCCACAGGAGCCAGTGGTTAGGGAACAGAACAGAGACGAGACGAGAGGAGGCTCAACAACACGGCTACATCAGCCTGCACTACAGCAGTTAAAAAACACACACAACACACACACACAGACACACACGCAAACACACACTTGCACGTTCACACACAAGCATACACGCAAGCAAGCACGCACGCACACGCACGCGCGCACACACACACACCTTCCCCTTCTTATTGGCAACAGTCTGAGATTAGTCAAACATGATTACTACCACCATGTTACACATTGCAACTGTGGGTGTGTACAGTATGTGTGTGTGTGTGTGTGTGTGTGTGTGTGTGTGTGTGTGTGTGTGTGTGTGTATGAGAGAGAGAGAGAGAGAGAGAGAGAGAGAGAGAGAGAGAGAGAGAGTAGCTTGTGGGTGTATGACACTTAACGAATGTGTTTAAGCGTGTAAGTGTTTGTGCATATGTATGTATGATTGTGTGGAGGTGACTAATTCTGTGCATGTGTGTGTGCATGTGAGATAGTGTGTGTGTGTGTAAGAGTGAGTGAGATAGTGTGTGCGTGTGCTTGTGAGAGTGAGTAAGTGTTTGTGTGTACGTATGTGTGTGTGTGTGTGTGTGTGTGTGTGTGTGTGTGTGTGTGTGTGTGTGTGTGTGTGTGTGTGTGTGAAACAGTGAGATAGTGTGTGTGTGCGTCACAGTTTGCCCAGGCGGCTGACGAGTTGCCGACGGCGACGCTCCTCAGCTGAGATACGGCTGCTCTGGCGACAGCGCAACAGCTCCTCCTTGTGGTCCTCGTGGTGCATTGGACAATACGTCTGTGGGTCACAGAACTCCTGTAACACAGACACACACACACACAGAGACACACATTAGCATTGGACAAAATGACTGCGGACCACAGAACTAATGTACAACACACAGACACACACACACATACGCACATTGGCATTGGACATTACGACTGCGGATCACACAACTCCTGTACAACACACATACACACACAGAGACACACAGGCATTGGACAAAACGTCTGCAAATCACACAACTCCTGTACAACACACACAAGCATTGGACAATATGACTAGGAAAAGAACTCACACACACAGACAAGAACCCACACATGCACAGGAGAATATGACGGCAGATCACAGAATTCTTATAAACATGCACGCACGCACGCACACGCACACGCACACACACGCACACACGTCTGCACGACTGGAGATCACAGAGCTCCTGTTATACGCGCACAGTAGACACACAGACCCGCGCACGCACGCACGCACACTAGCATGGAACAATAGGACATAGAGGCGCATAGAACTCACAAACACTCACACAAACTTTGTTACTTTGTATAAGTCTGAGCTTGTCGAAAAGCTTGTCCAAATGTCATAATGAAGCACAAGTAAACACATACACACGCACGATCAAGGCTTGAAGAGTTACTTACTGAAAAAATACACAGAACCCCTACACAAACACCAGGGGGTCGAGAGAGAGAGAGAGAGCATGAGAGCGAAAGAGCGAGAGAGAGAGAGAGAGAGAGAGAGAGAGAGAGGAGAGAGAGAAAGTGAGCAAGCAAGTGAGAGCAGAGCACGAGAGAGAGAGAGAGAGAGCATGAGAGAGAGAGAGAGAGAGAGAGAGAGAGGAGAGAGAGAAGAGAGAGAAGAGAGAGAAGAGCGATACAGTACACACGTCATTGTAGAAACACAAGACTCAAACTCCAAAAGCGCCTAACAGAAAGGCAGCATGGAGTGAGACAGAAGAGCGTCGAGACATGAACTTTAGAGGCAGCTAACAGTCAAACAAAACATAAACTCCTGAACTTTGCGATGAAAGGGGAATGCCAGGCTTACACATTTCTCAGCATGTCTGATGCGAACTCAAGCCAGAGAGCATTCATTTATATTTAACTCGGACTGACAACAGGAATCACACAAAACAAAATTCAAACAAGAATCAATCAATCAAACAAACAAAAAAACAACACGAAGGAAAATTAAATAAGTTTGTTCTTGTACTCAAAGATGACGGATGAGTTTGAGCACAAGAGGAGCAAACACCATTAATTACTTTAACAAACACATGGCCTCTCTCTAACAGTGTTAATGTTGCCTGCCTGCCTGCCTGCCTGCCTGCCTGCCTGCCTGCCTGCCTGCCTGCCTGCCTGCGTGTGTGTGTGTGTGTGTGTGTGTGTGTGTGTGTGTGTGTGTGTGTGTGTGTGTGTGTGTGTGTGTGTGTGTGTGTGTGTGTGTGTGTGTGTGTGTGCGTGTGATGGAGAGAAAGTGTCTACTCAAGTGGATAAATCTAAGCTACAGTGAGAACATTTGGATAATTTACTCCATCAATTCTCCATCTGCTGAATCACCCCCCTCTTTGCAACACCACGTAGTGGCAGTAGTGCCTTCAACCTTAAAATAATGTCTGCAACACCGTCTCGGTGGTTAATCAGCCCGCTACCAGTTGAATGGCACTTAAAGGAGAATTACGGCAGTTTCCTAAATGCATCTCAAGCTGTTGGTGTTTAAGGGAAGTTTCATAGATGTTCTGCTCTTCACTACTCACAACGTGCACAACACAAACAGCGGAGGTACGTCAAAAACTGCCAACATTTTCCTAATAATCTCGGCACATTTTTCTCTCTCACACACACGCACACTTTATACTTTTATAGTAGTTCAAATTGTAATTGTAATATGTTATTGTTTTCTGTATGATCTTCAGATGTAATTTTTTAACACTATGAACTGATTTTATTGAAGAAAAGGACCCCAGGAAGAATAGCTGTGGCATTGCCACAGCTAATGGGGATCCAACAAATAAACAAACGTGCCTGTCCATATTCTGTTGTATGTAGTACCTAATGAGTGGACTACTTCACTTCTGCTGTACACTGTACTTGTATGTGTTGTTGTATTCAGCTGGGCCCAATCAAGTCAACATAATGTTGTTTATTTATAAACTTAGTTCGGGAGGAAGCCCACGAGTGATTGACATTGGTCGTTACCTGCCTTCGTGGAGATATAATACCTCCTTCTATTCCTTCCTGAATTGACTCAGCACCTCCTCCTCCTCCTCCTCCTCCATTTGACTATAGAGCACCCAGCTATAATCCCTCTACACACATAGGGGGTTGTGAGCGGATCTCATGACACATGATCTCTGCTTAAAGCTGTCCGAGACTAAGGCCAGCTACCACACTTCCTTATTGTACTACACCAAGCACTTAAGGGTGAACCAGTGAACAATACGTTAAATGACACATGTGGGCCAACTGTAATGCACATTTAAAATCATGAATCACAGACCAAATTAAATTAGACCGTGGGTCAGGTTTGGCCCCAGTTTGCCCGAGTTTGCCATCTATGGTCTAGTAGTTTTCCAATGCAGACAGGTGAGGCAGAGCCAAAAGGCAACTGTACATTGGGCTAGTGGGAGGCTCTACCGGGGTTAGACCAGGGGTGTCAAACTCAAATTGACTGAGGGCCAAAATCAAAATCTGGAACGAAGTCGCGGGCCGAACTCAACAATTAT
>NC_085860.1:54932537-54945037 GCF_034702125.1 Engraulis encrasicolus | reverse complement strand
TCAGCGGTGACCTTGACAACAGAGGTGAGTGGGGTAGGGGTTGGAGACGTGAGGACATGGGTGAAATCTGAGAATGAGTTACAGAGGTGATCCTACACTGATTTACTCTCCAGCCGAGGCATGGTTGACATGGTCTTGGCGTGGGCGAAAGAGGAGGAGAGGAAATGGGAAAAGACAAACGGGGTGGGGGAATAGAGAAGAGAAGAGAAGAGAAGAGAAGAGAAGAGAAGAGAAGAGAAGAGAAGAGAAGAGAAGAGAAGAGAAGAGAAGAGAAGAGAAGAGAAGAGAAGAGAAGGAATGATGCAGTAATGTGGGGGAGAGAAGTGAAGAGAACATTGGGAAGAGATGAACAGACATGGTAGAGAGGTGAAAGAGAAGAAAGAGAAGAGAGAAGAGGTGGCTATGATATGTTTGAGAAACGGGGGGAGAATGTTAATGATCTGGTGATGACATGAGATGAGGCGATGGTGGCTCGTCTTCCTTGAGTAAGATACTTTAAGTGATACTGTCCCATTTTTGGAAATTAACTCATATTACACATCCCCTTGAGTTAAATAATTGAGTCTTACCTTTCTCCTGTACTTTCAACCGTTCTCTGAGTACAACAGTTCAGTTAACATTGCTAGCAGTTAACATTGAGTCCTATGAGACCAGCTGGCGGCTAACTGGTCTCATAGTAGGGCTGCACAATTAATCGAGAAATAATCAAAATCGTGATAAGATAGTCAAATCGAACTCATGACTTTAATCGTGATTTAATCGTGGCAATAGTGACCTACTTTTGAGAGCGTCCTTGAAGCCAGAACATACTGACAGGCTGGTGTTTCTGGCCAGAAATCTGTCCACTTGAGTTTCATGCTATTGCCTTTACATAATTATTACTATTCGTTTTATTTTGCTCATCCCGTATGTAATTCATTCTTGGTTATATTTCATCTTGTTATAATTTTCAAAAAAATCAGCAAAAATCAATAATCGTGATTAATAATCGTGATTAAGATTTTGACCAAAATAATCGTGATTATGATTTTTTCCATAATCGTGCAGCCCTATCTCATAGGACTCAATGTTAAGTGCTAGCATGGAGGTAAAATGTGCACTGCCATACTCATAGAACGGTTGAAAGTACAGGAGAAAGGTAAGACTCAATTATTTAACTCAAGGGGAGGTATGATATGAGCCTATTTCCAAATATGGGACAGTATCACTTTAACCCCAAATTTCTCCGGGTGGCAGAGACATAACCTGCAGGGCGGACACTGCTACTGCTGTGTGTTGTGTACTGATGTGTGAATGAGTGTGAATGGGTGAATGTGAAGCATACAATGGAAAAATGCTTTGAGTGCTCGAAGGAGTGGAAATGCGCAACTATACAAATGCAGTCCATTTACCATGTGGTGACAAACATCAGGGATGAAAGAGGAGTCTTTTACAGCTACACAACAAAGGCTCTAAGTCCATCACATGAAGAGAAGAGACAGCCGTTCAGAGTCAGTGTTGTGGTCAGTTCTCTTTTTTTATGCGTTTTTTTTCCAGCTATATAGCAGATTGGGTAATAAATCAAGTATCTCGTAAAATACAACTCCATCACAGTGATCAGCCTTGGGTGTGCTGAATGAATTGCATCACAGACTTATTGAAAGCGATAAAGGAAAAGAGTCGAATGAGCATAACTGGAGGCGTAGACAGCGAAAGCCATGCTGGAGATGAGTTTTAAAAAAGGTAGTAAGCAAGGTATGTTGGTGCCTTTAAAGACAGGTAACATCATCTATAAAACTCTCACGCACGCACGCACGCACACAGGCGCGCACACACACACACACACACACACACACACACACACACACACACACACACACACACACACACACACACACACACACACACACACACACACACACACACACCGAGGAGAGGCTGAGTTCCTGGCTCATGAGGGGGTCCGAGAGCAGCTGTGCCATGCTGGAGGACATCATGGCATTCACAGGCTCCTGTAAAGAGGAGAGGAGAGGAGGGGGTGGAGGAGGAGGAGGAGGAGGAGAGGAGAGGAGAGGAGAGGAGAGGAGATGCGAGGCGAGGAGAGGAGAGAGTGGAGGAGAGGAGAGGAGCGGAGAGGAATAAAGAGGAGAGGAATAGAGAGGAGAGGAGAGGAGAGGAGAGGAGAGGAAGACAGAGAGGGAGGGGATCAATTTAGATTGGATTTCCAAATAATAGCCTAGGTAGAGCCATTATTGAGCCTGCCTGGCTTTATTGACCTATACGGATAACCATTTTCACACAATAGTACACATTAAAAAACATCTTGAAAATGCCGTACAATGCTGTACATCTTGAGGTGCCATACAAAACTACGGAAGAGAAAAGCAAACACTTCATTACATTGAAAATCCCTCCACACAAGTAAAGCCCTGCCCAGCGATGCATACTACAACTGGATGGACAAGTTGCGTCGTCAGAAGAACATAAACAAGTCCGACAGGCGGACAACAGATGCGTCCGTCTATGCCCGTTCTGAACCTTTTTTGCCCAAACGCCCCCTTGGCCTCCTCATAACCTGTCAAGGCAATTTATCAATAAGCCTACCATGTACTGTATAAGCCTGGATTTGAAAAAGTACCATAGGATTTCAACAGTGTTGGGCAATTTACTGAAAAACTGTAATGCATTGCTGATTACATGTTACTGTCTTTTCAAAATAATCCCTTACACTACATTTAGCAATGTGGGGACCTAAGGCGAATTTAGCTTAGGGGGGCCATCGGTCCATCCCATATCACATTTTTTTTTAACATAAAATCTCTATTTTTGTTAGGCTATTTTTTTTTTTAATCACGATTTTTTATTTTAAAAAAATTAATAATTACAAACATAAAAAACAGGCAAACATTACAATGAATTACAATGAAGCATTTCAATGAATAGGCTATTTGCAATTTTGCATAGGCCTACATTAAATAAACTAAAATGTGTAATTCTCTTTTCACTTTAATATGAGAGCAGTGATGTCCTCCCCTCACTGAAGTGTTATTTCATGTGTGTGCATGATGCTGTCACCTATTTGAAGTGACGTTGATGTTGGATTTCATGGAATACTTTTAAATGCCGCTTTGGGAAGAAAACAGAGTAGGCGACAGGTGAACTGTATTTCTGTCAAAACAGTGGTTTGCAGGCGTTTGCGTTTTCACGTGGATATTGTCTTCGTGGACCGTAACAGACAAACCGTAAGTTCCATAAACTAATCAATGAGACATTGGCTACGTGTACATGATGTTTTTAAGTCCGATTTAATAAATGCGATTTAAATAGATCGGATTAAGAGTTATTTTGCGATGTGTATACATGGCACTTTCACTTAAATGCGATTAAACGTCTGGGGAAAATAAAGCATTGCGATTGGACTGAGGACGCACGTGCTGAGCGAGCCAAATAAGGCACGGGGGCGTGGTTCAATGCCACCGAGATGCAGGTCATCTTCCCCACGAAAATCGTTGCCTCAGGCGGACTGAAATCACAACATTTCCCCCTTTCTCCCTGGATCATTTACAATGCTACATTGGCTACCCTGTTAGCATAGAAAAACGAGTGGTCAAATGGTAATGTGGAGTAACTTTGTTGTGCTTCATTACTTTGTGGGGCACTTTTACATCAATATATGGAAGCCACAACATGTATAGTCGCTTAGGGACTTTAAATTAAGCAAAACTTTCATGTGAAAATCAACAGGAAGTGCCGCCATGTTTTTCTCACTGGCAACAGAAATTCTCTAAGCTATGAGATAGGCATCTCTCATTGGCTCCCATTATAGCCCCGTTGGCGAACGCAGCCAAGTAAAAGATGAATGGGAGCCTATTGGGCTAAATGGCTCAGCAGGGATTTGTGACGGTTCTGTTCTCTGGTTTGTAAAGATGTGTGCACATTCTGTACCTTATCATGGAAGTTGTATTAGAAGTGAATTTAAAGGTTCCTGACATGGCTTTGTTCTCCCAAAGACGTGTTAGTTTTGTCCTGCAACACGCTAGCATTCGGCTAATACCTGCTGGCTGAGGAATCTCTGCGACTATTCACGACCAGAGCTGACGAGAGACGTACTCTGACTGATCCTAGCAGAAACATCTACGGTCACACACCTCAAAACCCCCCACCGCCGTCCAACATGTTAATTGAAGGTGCCCAAATTCTTAAGGATGAGCACAGTCATTTCCTTTACGCAATGTACACATGCCGCTTTTCCACCACCTTAAATGCAATAAATAACAGGTGTCCGCAACAATCCTAACATAATTTAAACACATCGACTTCTGAAGTCAGACTTAAAACTACAAAACAAATGGCGTAGTGCCGTAAAGTCGATTGTCACGTGTTATGTCATTGCTATGGGGCACCTAAGTCACGCCCTTCTACTTCCGATACATGGGGCAGGAGCTCGCAAAATTTTGAATGCGAGTCAATGGAGCGAGTCAAGCTAAATCCTCATCCCGTTTGGCATGTGCTCCGGATTTCACATATGATGACAGTGAATTTGAAAGGTTTGGATTTGCGTCGTAAGACCACTCATTTTCGGCACGCAAGAAACGTTATTTTAGCTTTTGTGCAAAACTGTGTTGGAGACTACACTTGCGCCTCGCATATCTGACGTGAACCGAGGCACAGCCAACCCTACCGCTGCACCGTGGCTTAAGTGGCTGCACGTCGGACATGCGACGCCTGTAGTGTAGTCCAAATAATTACATATTTTTGCACACTCACAACTCAAAAATCGCTTTCCAAGTGAAGTCAACAAGCACACCATGGGTTGTTATTAATTCTGAGGCACAGCATATGTGTGATCGACGGGGAAATGCGAGGTGGGTCGGAAAATAGCTTTGATCAGTCCATTACAGCCCAGTCAAAAGTTTTTCCGTTGCCAGCCCCAGAAGCCGCCCGGAAGGGGTGGAGACTTAGGTGCCCCATTGTTGAAANAAGGGTCATTTTCACGAATCTAACACTTGACAAGATGCAAACGTGTCGGCAAATGCTTTCACTTACTCATATCTATCGAACGCGACTCCATTGTTTCCAGGGAAAAAAATCACACGGGCAGATAGTTCTATGAGAAGCGTACAGCCCCATTGGCACCCATTCATTATTTACTTGGCTGCGATAACATAGCTGCAGTGCCACTCCTGGCCACACCAGCTAGTGGTCGTTCTTGTACAAGATTCCATTTTCTTTGCTGGCAAAGAGCTTTTGGTTTGCACGCATGAGCTCCAGGCCAAAACTGAGCGACTGCCACCTTGTGGACACAAGAGGGAATCACAAGAGGGAATCACAATTCAGAAACCCATCACGGGAGGGCGGACGGACGGACGGACGGACACCAAAGCCTCTTATAGAGATGCGTGGGACGCATCTAAAAAAGTAAAACTCAATTATTATTTTACTCAAAGGGGTGTAGAAAATGATGTTTGTTTCCAGAATTCATGCTGCCCATTCAAAATGGTACCCTTCTCATGAATACTTACCACCACTATCAAATTCTATGTATTCATTATAAGTGGGAAAATTGCACTTTTCATGCATGAAAAGGTGGATCTTCACCATGTCCATCATTTAGAATTTCCAGAAATATTAGCTGCAAAACGTACTGTACTTTGGTCATACTAGTAAACATTAGTTTTGTATTAAGTAAATATTAATGAAAAGATCAAATTTGGCAAAAGACAGCACCGTTTCCGGGAGCAGCATAGCTGCAATACCTACTCTGAGGTGGATTTCTCGAAACCAAAGTTGCTTTGTTGTTTTCAGTGCATTTTCCCATTGGCAACTACAGAAGTTGCTAACAGGCTAACAACTTCTCTTTTGAGAAATGCACCCCTGGCCAACATCCTACAAAGTGCATCTTTAACGCTACTTAACAACACTGCAAGTTATCGTATGTATGCAATAATACTGTGTGTGAAAGGTGTGAGGTGAGGTCACCTCTTCCTGCAGGCCTTCGAAGGCGTCCATGGGGGACATAGGAGGGGAGATGGGGGGCGAGATGGGGGAGGAGATGGGGAGGCTGGGGTGGATGGGGCTGACCATGCCCTCCGCCTCCTCTCCAGCTGGCACCTGCGCCCCCAGAGAGGCCATCAGGCACCGGCCTTTACCCGCCCACGGCTCCTCGGGGCTCAGCTACGGCAAGACGAGACAGACAAACAGAGCGTGTGTTAAAAATCAAGGCAGGTCTTCGAACGGGGAGCTGTTGCCACCAAGTCCCTCCGTTCAATTTTATTTCATGAATTTCATGAAGCAGTCTGAAAGGGATGTTTGGGTGACCAGCCGTGAATATTGACCCTGTGGAGCTCCCGATGGACCGTTCTGGTGGAAACAGGAGAGGTGAGGTGCACATTTAATTCTACAGTGATTTGGACAGTTGTGGTTTTATGTTTTCTGGATACAGTCCGGGTTAGCACCCAAACATCCCTTTCAGAGAGTTCAGACAGCTTCCCCTTGCATCCACAGTTAATCCTGTTGGATGTGGTTCATCCTTCTTGGTGGTATGCAGACATTACCTTGGATACGGTGGCTCTTGAAACATCACAAAGACTTGCTGTCTCGGTCAAAGATGCACCGGTTACACGCGCACAAATAATTTCTCCTTTTTGAGCAAGACTCTGCTCTTAGCTACCCTGTTAATTGAACCTTCTTACTTCACCCTACTGGTACAATGTGCAGTTAATGAAGATAAGGCAACAGGCTGGTCCACTTAAGCCATGGAACTGCCCACACTAAAATGACAGGTGCTTCAGTTATTTTCAGGGTTCCCACACCTTTTTCATGAACAAATTCAAGCACTTTTCAAGCACCTTCAAGCACCACATTTTCAGTTTTCCAGCACCTTTCAATAAGTCGCGGGAAGGGGAGTGGGGGTCCTCCCCTAGACATTTATGTTTTTTTAAGATGCAATTTCCTGCATTCTCATACATTTTAGGGTGTCGAAAAGCAAATCCCACCTGACATCTCACTCCCTTCGATTTTTGATGTACCTAAACAACTTTTTTCCATTATTTGGCTTACCGAGTTTTCAAGCCTTTTCAAGCACTTCACCAAAAATTCAAGCATTTTCACAACCTTGAAAACACTTAATTGAAATTCAAGCATTTTCAAGGAATTCAAGCACCACCAGTGGGAACCCTGTATTTTGTACGACCCCTGTAGATAGATGGTTATTTTTTCTTAGGGAAAATTGGCCTGTGCCACACAGTGCAGTACATCTAATATACACCCGATGAGCTATAAAAATGATTTCACTTCTGTGTATCATTGGCTGTGCCTGGGAGTAGACTTCCCTTAATGGCCTATCAAACATTTTATTCATCTCTTATATAAAACTGATGCCGATCATACGGGATGATACAAGCCTTAGATAGATGCAATTTGCATAATAAAGAGAACGCGCCGGCAACCATCCATCAAACTACTCCCCAATAGTGGAGCTGACGGCAGGCCACAAAACAACCCTCATAAGACGTAGCTCCAACAGAGAGAGGGAGAGAGAGAGAGAGAGAGAAAGAGAGGGAGAGAGGGGGGAGAGAGAGAGTGTGAGTGAGAGAGAAAGAAAGAGAGAGAGAGAGAGAGTGTGAGTGAGTGAGTGAGAGAGAAAGAGAGAGAGAGATAGAGAGAGTGCTAGAGAGCGAGCGAGCGAGAGAGAGAAAGAGAGTGATAGAGAGCGAGCGCGAGAGAGAGAGAGAGAGAGAGAGAGAGAGAGAGAGAGAGAGAGCGAGAGAGAGAGAGAGCGAGAGAGAGAGCGAGAGAGAGAGCGAGAGAGAGAGAGAGAGAGAGAGACAGAGTGAGTGAGTGAGAGTGTGTGTGAGAGTGTGTGTGCGTGTGTATGGTGTCTAGACAGACAGTCCTCACACCCTTTTATAAAGTGGCCTGTGGTGTAATACTCAGCGATTAGATGGAGCGTTGTACTCATAAAGACCTAGCAGCTGGAGAACTGACTGAGGCAAGCCAGTGGAAAATTAACTTATTCACGCAACTTTCCTCCGCTCTTTCCTGCTCGCTAATAATGACTTAAGCTAATTTAACACTGGTCCACTGGCTTTTTTTTTTTTTAAGCAAGCGCCCCTGTCTAAAAGACTCACGCCATGCAGTACAAAATATAATTGCTGCATGTTTCATTATAGCTCAACTCCGCATTCACATCCTGAAGGTCAGGCATCGGCCACATCTTGTAGTGTGTCGTTTCCCAACCCTTTTGGTTGTGTAGCACACTAATGCCGTGTACAGACCAGGAGCGAAAGGAGTGAACAAAGCGATGGAAGTCATTATTTCTCTATGGAGGGCACGCGACCTGCGCTACCAAAGCGAATTCGCCAGGAGCGAAGCTTCTTGAGCGACCAGAGCGAATTTTGACGATTAAACTCAATCTAATCGTAGGCGAATTCGCTCTGACGCTGTTCAGCGAAAACCAATCGGAACCGTCATAACTCTGAATGTCTGAAGCCAGAGCCGTCATGTGATTAGCTGAATCAAACATGTCAATGCTGCGTCTGGAGCGAATACAGCGAATTCAAGGCGAAACTTCTTCTGCTACCCACGCTACCAGGCAGCGTAGTTCGCTCTTGGTCTGGACACGGCATAAGCCTTTTATTTGTACCATGAGCCCCCCCTCACTCATGCTCTATATCTCTTCGTCTATCCCAATGTGACTTTTCTCTAGAGATGTACAGGATTCAAGATCCGGTTCCGGATCCGGCAGGATAATAGGGTTTTTCAGACTATCCGGATCCGGATCCGGCAGGATAATAGGGTTTTTCAGACTATCCGGATCCGGATCCGTCAGGATCTTAAGCAGTGGATCCGATATCCGGCATAATCCGGTGCATCTCTACTTTTCTCCATACATTTGTTATTACTACATTTGTCCACATACCACCTGAAGTGTGCTTGTGTAGTCCCCTAGTGGTAAATGTCTACATCTTGTTGGGAAACACTGTTATAGTGCACCATCGAGTCCTTTTAGTCCAGCTCTATAGCGACGTACACACACAAAGCTAGCTTTTCACTTGCTCGCCTACTCGCCACTCTTTCATGGAACGTTCGCTGAAAGTTCCCGCGGCTTTAACTGCCAATGAACAGGCGAGAAGTACCGAACTCTGCATTCCAATTGGTTACTCGCTTACTCGCCTCGCTCAAAGATAAAATATTTTCAATTTGGGATCCGCCCACATCGCATCACTTGTACAGTACTCGCCTACTCGCCTGCTGGTGTCGCTGGAACACATTGACATTCTATTGAGTTTCTTTGCTGAGCGAGTAACTAGTAGCGACGTGTGAGTAGGGCCCTTAACAAAGGCCAGAAACAGGCTTCAGCTGAAGACTGGGACAATTAACCTGGCCCTCCTCCGGGTGACTTGGGGTCACGCTCCCAGAATCAGCTGTGGCTTGAGTTGGCCACAATCCCCTGGGGCTGAACAAAAAACGGGTTCGACTTCAGATTTGTGCAACCCCTTTTTTTTTCAACCACTTTTGAAACATCATCATGCCATTGCATGAATAAATAGAAAAAAAAATAACTAAAAGGAGCACAATGTAGGATGACGTCGTTAGTGTGGTGCCCGCAGCATGCCTGTCTCAAAATCTACACAGTAATGAGAAAATGCTGTTTAAATAAACTCATGTGAGAATGTTTTTCATCACGGAATTCCAGCAGTTGATATAAATCTGAATACGGTATGTAAAGCGATTTTTCACATGAAAAGTATTTCCCACAACACTCGTTCGGACCGCTTTTATGTGTCAAAAGTTCCATGTGGGGTTTTTTGACAGCGGGCCGTGGAAGTGGTCGCAGGGAGCCATTGTTCACTTACTAATGACTCACATAAGCATCGGCTGACTCGGGACAGTGATTAATTAAACTTTTAATCCTTCCTTAAAGAAGAAAAAAATATCCAAAGTCCAACGCAGTGTGCAAAACCTTTTTTTTTCTCCAAAAAAACCCCTCTCATCTCCATCACCTGGATTGCTCCTGCCCCGCTGCCCCCTACCTGCTGTCTAGTGTCGGGGGGAATCATGTCAAGGCGGCCCGGTCAATAGCACCAACCGGTGGCGCTGGCCCACGGGGAGAGCAATTAGCCGGGCCACTTCATGCCCGTACGCTCGAGATCTGAGCCAATCTGTCACGAGGATGGTGGTGGAGAGAGGGATGAAGGAGAGAGGGATGGCAGAGAGAGGAAGAGAGAGAGAAGGCGAGAGAGAGAAAGAGAAAGAGAAAGAGAGAGAGAGGGCGAGAGAGAGAGAGAGAGAGAGAGAGAGAGAGAGAGAGAGAGAGAGAGAGAGAGAGAGAGAGAGAGAAAGAGAAAGAGAAAGAGAAAGAGAAAGAGAGAGAGAGAGAGCGAGAGAGAGAGAGAAACAGAAGGAATTGGTAGGAGTAAAAAGACATGTGGAGGAAGAGGGGCAGAGAGAAGAGTGTGGAGAGAGATGGAGGTGTAGAAAGAGGGATAGACAGGGAGAGAGAGAGAGGGGGGGGCAAGAACGAAAGAAAGAAAGAAAGAAAGAGAGAGAGAATGTCCAGTGAAGTGGTCTACTCACATTCTCTTTGTTCCTGGCGGGTTTCCCTGTGGCAGGAGGGGGCTTGGGGCTGCTGCACAGCAGTCTGGGCTTTTGATATCACACATGATGGACAACACAACAACAACAACAACAACAACACGTGCCTTAGTCACACTCAAACACACACTCGGGCGAGGAAGAAGGACAAGTTCACACACAAATGACTGTCAAAGGAGCAGGTTAATTCAACGTGACAACCTCATACAACATCCTTATTATCTTGACTGCGTCTGTGTGTGTGCGTGTGTAATAGAGAGTAGAGCATTATTTATTAATCCAGAGCTAAATTAAGTGTGTGTGCGTGCGTAAAATTGTACTTGCTGGAATGAATACAGAAAAGGAAAGAAATCCAGTTCTTGCAAAGCATTAAAAAGGGCAAATATTTCAGGTTATGACAGGTGTGTTACATTGCTATACACGTTTCACTGCACTGGGAAAATAGATTTTAAGGGTTTACCAGGAAGGTCCTCAGCTTCTTCATACGGCTGGTCCTTGGAGATGATGAGACAAAACAGAAGTCAGCTAAAATGTCTGATTTACATCTATAGGATATCACGTAAATGAGTACACCCCTCACAGTTTTTGCAGATTCATGAGTATATCTTTTCATAGGAAAGCATTAAAGAAATTTCACTTTGACACAAATGATTAGTGATATCCCAGACTGCCAAGATAAACACATTTGCTTTAGATGTTGTCAAGCATGTGTGGTGGTAAACAAGTGAGTTTTACAAAAACGTTTATCCTCTCAATAGCCAAGCATTGTAGTGGGACTGACATGGTTTGGGGATGCATGAATGCTGTCAACATTGGCAATCTGAATATGAATTACACCTAAAAGAAACATGCATGTCAACATGCACTGTGACAACTGAAGCAGATCACGATATTCTCCATAGGATTGCATTCAAATCTCACACCAATCGATTTAAGCCAGGTGCACACTCAAAATGCAAAAGTTCAATGGAAAGAAAGGTTGAAACGCACACCGATGACCTCTCTTTTAATTCCTTTTCATTTCGAGACGATTCGAGCCAAAACGGCCCCTTCTCTACCGGATTTTAATCTGGGATTTACTCACTTTTGTCACATCCCGTCAAAATACTTTTAAAAACTTTTTTTTTACCTGGGCAGTGGAGACTCTGGAACTGTAAGTAAACAGGAAGCTGGTTCTGCAAGTCATAAGTATATAATACAGTAAATATGTTTTAAAAAATAAATCAGTATTTATACTTGTGTTCTTGAACTACTCTTGTAATTATTATTATCAGGAGCCATGCTGCACATCTCATCAACATTACAGATATTATTCAGTGTCCTTGTGAGACACGATTTTACTTTAAAATAGCTAGTCTAGACGAGCGGTTCCCAAACTTTTCCCCTTGCGCACCCCCTTGTACATTTCAATGTGGTTCGCGCACCCTCAAAGCGAATGTTTTGGTGTACTTATGGTCACTCAAATATGGCTTCACTGCACAAACCATTGCACATTATGCAGAGTCATTTAGGGAATCCTCATTTCCAATAGACGTGATGTTTCCTCAAGCATACAGTTCACCATACAATTAAAAACGACTTAATTTTCATTAATGCTGTATAAAAACACCCATATCCACCATTGCTCCATTCAGCTCGCGCACCCCCTTGTGGTAGGCCACGCACCCCCAGGGGTGCACACACCCCAGTTTGGGAAACACTGGTCTAGAAGTTTATGAAGTTCATTGCTGCTTATGAACACTGATTGCCAAAGTAACAGTCTTACCATGAATAATAACTTAAAACGGTTAAAAAGGCATGTCTTATTTCCAAACTGAACAACATGTTGTGCCCAAAGATCAAACACTTCTCCCTGAACAAACTGACCATACCACACCCCAACGGCAAATGTCTCCATGCAAAGAAGCAAAGTGACGTCACAAATC